>NW_023397105.1:0-65683 GCF_011125445.2 Fundulus heteroclitus | reverse complement strand
ACCCGACAGCAGCATTCACTCCTGGGGAAGCGTAGAGCCACAGGGAGAGTCATCTGCATTGTACATGGCTTTGCTGCAATCCCTCATACTGAGCAAGCATGAAGCGACAGTGGGAAGAAAAAACCCCCCCTTAACGGGAAGGAAAACCTCCGGCAGAACCGGGCTCAGTATGACCGGTCATTGCCTCGAACGACTGGGGTTACAGAAGACAGAGCAGAGACACACAGAGAAGCAGAAAAAGCCAGAAGCACACATTGATCCAGTAATCTGTTCTACATTAGATGGTAGTAGCGGGTGAGCCGTCTTCTCTGGATGATGTCACAGTTAACAGAACGCCAGACCAGGTGTACCTACTATGAAGAAAAGAGAGAGAGCAAAAAGTTAAAAAGCTGAAATGACAACAGTCATTTCAATGTAATACAATGCAAAACTGGAGAACAGTAGACTGAAGAACAGTAGAAATCAGTAGAGTGAGAACATTAGACCCTGATGTCCTCCAGCAGCCTAGGCCTATCACAGCACACTATAGAGATAGCTCAGGGTATGAGCCACTCTAACTATAAGAGTTTACTTTCGCCCTCTGGAAAATCAACCCCCGGTTGCATAGTATACCTTTAACAGACGACGCAGATCAGTTGATTGAGTCAGCTGGGTGGCCTCCTTGATGATCTTCGGCTTGAATGTTGTGTCCCACTTGTTCAACAACTTGGAACTTTTTCAGCACCAAACAGCAGGTTGAAGTCTTGATTTACCTGTTAATCACATATATGACAACATTGAACCAGTGTTAAAACTCTGACAATTTGAACTTTTAATTCTAAATGTCTTTGGTGGACAACACAAACAAGATAATTTGTGAGGCTGCTCCAAGAATTCTGAAAGGGACTGTATTATAAGGAAAGTAATGTTCTACTCACAAGTCCTTTGACATCCAGGAAACGTGGGAATGTTTTGAAGACATCAGCGCTCTTTCTGGGTCATGCACCAAGTCCTGACGATATTGAAACGTCATCTTCATTTTCTCCAGCACACTTGCCTCTTCAGGGGTGTGGAATAGAAACGAAATGGCTTCTCTGCAGTCGTCACCATCAAGCTGCTCAGGCAGTGTTGTCACTTGTCTTCTCCGTTTTGACCCTTGGTCTTTAGGCAATGATGGCTCCTTTGCTGGCCTCTTCGCTGTAGTCCTGCTCATTGTCTTTAGCCGCCACGCCAAATATCCAGTACCTTTCTGTGCATCATAAAAATGCTCCTACAACAAATGAAAGAACATCAAAATAGTGTTACATCTCGCACAGCAAATGGAAACAAAAGTAAAAATCACCTATATAAGTCAGGCTATTATAGCTATGACTAAAATATGAAATATATGCAATAATAACCATCCTAGCGGTCACATTAGCCACCTTCCAATGTAATTTTTCTACTGACTCCTAAAAATCAATGCAAAACTTACATATCCTTTTGGTGAGAAGGGATCCTTAAGTGCAGGAAAAAGTGAAATGATTCCCAGCGCATACTTCTCCTTCTGTTAGGGGAGGGAATCCGGCTGTAGCGACAAGACAAAAAAATTCACTTAGTTCTGACAGGCAGGAGAATATATTTTGCACAAACCTAAACTCATGTCAAAGTTCAATTGCTAGGTCTTACCCATGTCTCTCAGTCATATCACTTGCCAGTATGTTGACAAGCTGCCTCCTAGTGCGGTGCTTCAGCGTGTTTTCGGATTATACTCTTCAAGAATGTCCTGTCCTCCAGATTTCCGAAGCAAGGCATTTTTGACCATCTGCTTACACAAAACACACAAAAGTAATTATCATCATTATTAAACATAATTAAGCATGTAAGTGTCATGCATCACAACGATACATTTGAAGTGGTTTTCCTGCTCCATTTGTAGGTGAGAAACAAATGCTTGATCATACTATTGGGGAGTATTAGTATGGATAGAAACTTTGCCTGTGTCTGTGCCACAGAAATGAGGTATGTTTTACAAACAACACATGACTTTTTTCCTTAAAAATGTTACCTCTTTTGCGGTCTCTGACAGGGGAGCCTTCTCCACAGATGGGCTTCCTTCTTTGTTCAGTCTACTACAACCAGTAGAAATGCTCTTTTCTCTTACGTCGCTGTCGCTTGATGATAAGGACAAGGTATCCGTGAGAGAAGATGCAGTATCAGAATTAGAAGGCGTTGAGTGGTCTAAAGGAAAGAAATCTTTACAGCACATCCTTTGATTAATATATGACTGTGGTAGTATCTGTTTTGACATGGGCTATTGTGGTAACATGTAATGTTGTGAAAGACAAGTAGCTGTTAGTGTTTTTAATGTTCATGGAAAGTTCCAATTTGGCAATGGGCAGAATAAATGCAAAGCTGACTCTGGCAAATATACATTCCATACCTATAACCAATTTTAATAGTGTGCATCGATCACAATGCAAAGGAGTACAGCATATATAGCTTACTTTCACACTGTCACACTGCCAGGTGTACCAAAGAGCGAAAACATTGCGTACATATGTACAGTAGGTCTTAAAAGTCTACACCCCTCTTCAAATTCCAGGTTTTTGTTATGTAAAGAAAATGACAGAAAAACAAATAAATTCACAGATTTTTCCACCTTTAATCTGAACTATTAACCTGAACAATGCAGTTTATCTGCATCTTCACCTTCCTAACAGAGGGTCAAAAGTTCTGTGCCACTACCACGGCCTTTGTCAAAATATTCATTATTACATCCTCCCCAATTAAGGCCCAAGTTATAGCTGAATAAAAACAGCACAAAAGCACAATACTGCCACCACCATACTTCACTTAGTATGGTGTATTAGGGTGACGTTTGCCCCAACATACCCTTTGGAATTATGTCCAAAAAGTTCAACCTGTGGAGTACATTTTACAGAAAGACAACTGTAATCTCCCAGATGCATGTGGGAACATGTGTTATGATCTGATGAAACCCTGGTTTAGCTTTTTTTTTTTTTTTTTTCCCCTTTACATAATTCCAAAAGGTATATTTGGCACAAAAACAACTCTACATCACCAAGGTAAAACCATACATAAAGTGAAGAATGGTGGTCTTCACTTATGGTATATAATTGTTGTTCTTCAGCTGGAACTGGCACTGTAGTCAGGGAGGAGTTAATTATGACCAGTTCCACGGGGGCCGTGGAACCGTGGCCCCTTGTTAGACAGGTGAAGATGCGGAGGAACTTCATCTTTCAGAACAACAACCGTCTTTGGCACACGACTAAATCATCAAAAGAATGGCTTCACCAGAATAAGGTTGAGGTTTTGGAATGGCCCAGAGAGAGTTCAGACCTGTATCCCACTGAACATCTGTCGGACAAACTGAGGAGGATTGTACACAGTAGAGGCAGATTTGGAATGCTTATGTGCTATACTGATAGACTCTTGCCCAAAAAAGATCAAGTGCTGTAATAGAAGCCAAAGGTGCTGCAACAAAGTATTAAGTTTAAGGGTGTGCATCCTCTCCATTTAAAGCTTTAAGTTTGTTTTTCACTTACATTGCATACGATAATAGTTTAGATTTAAGTGGGAAAAGTTGTGAAATTATTTGTCTTTCTGTCATTTTTTTGCATAACAAGAACCTAGCATTTGAACAGGGGGGTGTAGATGTTTTTAGGCACCGTATATGTTACATACTCTTCATTGACAGCATAAGACCCATACCTTCATCAGAAGTTTTTTCACAAACTTTCAAGCAAAGACCTGGATTGGACTCCAATAGTTCTGAAATAATGTCTTCGTCAACTGCTGTGTCCGCATCATCGAACACCTCAAGCTCAGTGGCATCAGGAAGCCCAAACTTTTCTTTCACTGTAAAAGAAGAGAAACAATGACAAGCTGAAATCTGACCAATGGCCATATATGGCCATTCTTGTATACAGTATTACTGTTGTACTTTGCAGTCGATGGCAAATGTGTCTTATTAAGATATCTGTGCCATAAAAAAAACAGATGTGCAACAATAATGTCTTTGGAAATACATGTAAGGGGGATTGACAGAAAAACATTTATTGGCAGTAGTGGAATCGTGGCATATGTCTTCAGACATTAATCAAAGTCCTTGCCTTTACTGATGAATTCCACATAGGTCACGGCTGAGTGCCAACTGATGTACTTCTTCACATTCCGATATTTAACTTTCAGCAACATGCCGTCCTCGAATGGAAAAACCTGGAATATATTTATAAATGCCATATCAACATACCACAATTTTTAAAGGTACGCTGTGCAGGAAATGGTCAAAAAAGTTACTGCAACTATGCTGCTGCATTGAAACTGGGCTGCCTATTGCCAAATTTGATCTTTCCATGAAAGTTTACCAAGTAATAAACAAATATTTTCTAGTACGGGCCCAAGTACAGTCATTTTTGCAACATTTATTATATGATACTATATTATTATAAATATGACTGTTTGCTTGATGACCTTTATGAAATGTATTTTCGGTTTAAAGGTTTATCTAACTATTTACAAATATAACGAAAATAATTAAAAACAAACCACTGGAATTTTTTTTCCAGAAAGCTTATTTTGAAATGAGAAAGATATAAATTCCAAGGCCTCTTGCTTTTGTGAAATGAAGAGCAATGTTTTTGAATCACAGTTAAAGACTTGCTGGTAATTTATTCCCATGTTTTTGGGAGAATGGATTATATCAGGCAGCTAAAACAGCTGAAATATATGGTCCCCCCCCCCTTTTAATTTTTGCAAATAAAGAGTAAATATGACCAAATGCCCAGGATTTGTTGTTGGTGGTGAGGGGAATAAATACAGTTAAAGACTTACAGGTAAATTAATTTCTTCCCATGTTATGGAGGAGGAACAGATTATTACAGTTTACAGAAAGAAACTGTTACCCCCGTTTAATTTTTGCAAATAAAGAGTAAATATGACCAAATCAACAGGATTTGTTGTTGATGGTGAGATGAATAAGCACATTTAAAGACCTGCAGGTACATTTACTTCTTCCCATGTTATGGAGGAGGAACAGATTATTTCAGGGAGCTGAGACATCCATTCTCTCCTCTCCTCCTCCCACATCTTTGGGAAATAAAGAGCAACTGCTTCCAATTTCTCTAAAATTGATATGTGTGATATGTTATACTAGAAATGTCCTTAATCCAGTAATATTACATATTTTACATTAGAAGGGGATTAACCAGAAATTCTAATTTGTGTGCCCTGCTATCAGCCAGTTTCCATCAGCAATGAAAAATTAAAAATACACTACGTGTTGGAAATCTGTTTGGTGACGTTTATTTCTGTCAGGCTGAAGGGACAAAAGTTGGAGAAATACCGATTCTCTTGGCGTTTAAAAAAACAACACAAAACAGCGCAAGAAGACCTCGTTAATGTATTCATTTTATAAATTTGTAAAAAGAGAAACCAATTAAACTGAATGTTACAAAGTTGACATGATTATATGAGCTGTTTTTACCGAAAAATGATCAGAAGCGCCTTGAAAATGGTCAGATCCGCCTCTCTGGCTGCAATGCGCGCTCCCGACACAGGGGGAACAGATTTTCACAGGGAAACCAAATTTTGCACAAGAATTCCTGATTTACAGTAGTAGTCTGCTACACACACACTATTGCTGACTTCTACTAAGTATGTCAAGATATATACAGATGCGTGCATTGTTCGATACATAGACACATGCAAAAAGAAATTGGCGGAGGTAACGGGTGCATTTTCAAATGCCTTGATGTTCGCTGCTAACAATGGCGTACCGCGCACAATTTCTCCCCGCCTAGCCTACACTGCCGCCCACAGTTAGCAAAGTTAAGGCACTGTTGGCAGATATTAATGCCAGAGGCAGTTTAAGGAGCAATACAGATTCGCTGGTGTCTGCTAGAACTAAGTGCCTAGTTAAATTATATAACTAAATTAGTTATTTTGGAGAACGGAAACACAATGAAATGTCCATGTCAAACTAGCATAAGCTATACAACGTGCGAGCGATATGCTAACAGCTTCCTGGCCACCCGTTCGATTCCACAAAATACATTTCATTTGTCACAGAAAAGAAAACATTTGGGAGATTGGGCTTAGGTTACTATATATTACGTATTTATTTATGCTACGCAAATTCTTGGTTCGTCTACCAACTAGTTGTTAGACTACATAGCCTAGCCGAAACACAAAGTTTGTAGTTGGCCAGTTTACACACACAGCAGGCTGATGTGTTTATTTAAAACTTTCTTGGAAACACAACTAACGTCACATTAATATATTAAGATTCTTACATTTTTAAGCAATCATCTATTTCACAGGTGGAAAAGAGCGGCAAGATGTCCGTCGTCCAAAAGGAAGAATGATTGTGGGGGACCAGTTGATGGGGACTTTAGATCAAGGACCCCCCCTCCTCCATTAAAATACAATTCTATTCTGTTACCTCTCCTATAAATATTTTGTTTTGTTATTAAAAAAACTGTGTTATGTTAAGCTGAACGTTCATATATACTATCTAGGTAACGATTCTGGCTGAGAGTGAAATGAGTTAAAAAATGGATCAGTTTTGAACAGGCGCTTAGGGCAGCCCTGGGTCCTAAATTTCTGTTGGAGAACGTAAACTCATTAGAAAAAGAACAGCCATAGTGTGACGCACGTCTTATTTATAAATGTTGTTGGCATTTTCAGAGAGAAGTAAAGTAAAAGAAAATTCACAACCACCGCATGTCTCAACATTAATTTGTTCGAGTGTGCAACATGATGAAAGAACCGGATATGGAATGTCACTCTCAGTCAGTGTTAGGCAGTTAACTCTTTGAAACAACACAGTGCACAGAGCTTTTTAAGCACTCTCAGTGTTAATGTAACACCACAATTAACACACAGTGACTCCTGTTAACACCAGAACAATTAACACCAGTAAAAATCAACTCAAAACAACTCTTCCAATTTTGCTGTGCAGACATTCATAAAAATACTAGCTTCCCTGCCGTGCCACATGGTTTCCAGTGATGATCCTGCTTAGCAGTGTGATGAACCTTAATGTCTGTCGTTGTTTCTGCGTCTGTAAGACCTGGTTAGACGTTAATTTGTCTTATCCACATCCCAAAAGCCGACTCCGTCAAGTAAATTCACCAAAGGTTGCCTTCTTCGCCTGACTCTCGGCAAAAAGCAATTATAACCAAGCATAACTGTGAATGTTACGGGCGCCGCCATTTTGATTTGCTTGAGTCCCTCCTTCAATCGTAGAGAGCAGTAGTACCGTAGATCGTCACAAGGAGGCGAGGAACCGTGCTAGCGTGATGTGTAAAGTCGTCAGAACCAAGCTCGGCATGGTTAACTGATCCAAGCTCGGTCCAAACTCGGCATGGATCTGTTTATTAAGGGTAGTATAAGTGGGGCTTAGGTGTGATGCTATCTTTTAAGAGCTGTGATTGGTTGATGGTACAAAAATACACATGCAAATGTGCTCCTAGTGATCAAAGGAGAGAATTTAACAAATTAGTGTGGATTAAGAAATATGTGATGATGAAACTTAAAATAAAAAATGTCACATGGCATCAAAATGTTTGACCGCACTTTATTTCCATTCTCATGTTTACTCTCCATCTTGGTCATTTCGTTTATTTGATATTAATGTGCTCTTTAATTGCTTTCATCTGTTTTGGTTAATTGGTCCCACCCTGCTCACCTGTTCCATTCTCCTATTTAAGCCTGCCTTAGTTGTTTGTTTGTTGCCAGGACGTCTTGTGTTGCCACTACTCTCTTCGCCTTTGGTAAGAGCACTCCAGCATCTGTTTTTCTGTCTAGTTGCCTGTCTGTAGCCCGTCCTGACCTGATCCTGTTCTGAGTCTGCTCCAGCTTTTTTTTGTTTCTTCCTGGATGTCTGCTCCTAACCATTGTGATTTGTTTTCCCTGGATTACCATTGATCTCCTTATTAAAACCTTTAGCATCAGCTCCGTGTCTGGCTTAAATTGGATTCATTCATAACAAATCATTACAGTAAGGGCCTGGTGGACGATACAAAACAACAAAGAGAAGAGGTTTTATTGCTTTGCGGTAAAGGCGAGCCATACAACAGTACAGAAGCTGCAGAGAGGTGTGTTCAACTACGGCTCTGCTTCATGGTCTGGACCCTGGGTTGTCAGCATTTAGGAGAACTAATAAATCCGGCCAGATTTCTAGAAAGAAGAGCTGCACCCTCCAAAGTAGGATGGATGCCGTCTCTCCTGATCAGACCAGGTTTTCCCCATAAAGTTCTCCAGTTATTAATGTAGCCCACATCGTTTTGAGTACACCACCTAGACAACCAGTGGTTGAAGGATGACATGCGGCTAAACATGTCATCACTGGTCAGATCAGGCAGGGGACCAGAGAAATTTACGGACCCCGACATAGTTTTAGAAAACTTACACACCGAAGCAACACCAACTTTAGTAACCTCCGATCGGCGTAACCGGGTGTCATTACCGCCAGCGTGAATAACAATCTTACTGTATTTACGCTTATCCTTAGCCAGCAGTTTCAGGTAGGATTTGATTTCGCCCGTTCTGGCCCCTGGCAGGCATTTGACTATGGTCCCTGGTGTCTCTAGTGCCACGTTTCTGACTAAGGAGCTGCCAATAATCAGGGTCGGCATCTCAGCGGGTGTGTCGTTAAGTGGGGAAACTTTTTTTAGAAACGCAGACAGGTTGGTGGTGACCTTGGGGCTGGAATCTAGAGCTATGCTTCCTACGAACCATCACCCAGCCTGCCTGGTTACCCGGCTGCTCGGGTGCTGTTGCTGGAAGACTGCTACGTCAAGTTAATCTATGTGGCTTCGTGCTAGCTAAGGGACGGCTATCAGCTGGTTTTTTAACAGCGCAGAGCCGGGCCTCCAATTCTGAAACCCTCTTTAAATATCCTACTTTTAAAGAAGACAGAAGTTGTCATCTTTGGACCACAGTCTTTAGAAAATAAACTTCTTAATCAATCCCTTAATCTGGATGGCTATAACTTGTCCTCTGGTAATAAAGTAAAAATTATTTTATAGTGTTATTTTTGCCCAAGACATCATTTAAATCTCATATTAAACAGGTTTCCAGGGTTTCCTTTTTTCACCTCTAGAATACTGCCAAAATTATAAATATTCTGTCCAGGAGTGACGCTGAAAAACTAGTCCTTGCATTTGTTACTTCAAGGCTGGTCTATTGTAATTCTTTACTATCAGGAAGTCCACAAAATGCAATTTGAAGCGTCAGCTGATCCAAAATGCTGCAGCATAGTTCTGATGAAAATCAACAAGAAGGATCATATTTCTCCTATTTTAGCTTTCCTTCATTGGCTTCCTGTTAAATAAAGAATAGAATTTAAAATTCTCCTCACATATAATATTAATAATAATAATAATAAATAGAACTGCAAGCAGTTATTAACGGGTTCCAAGCCCACCCACGCCCCGCCCCTTTGAGCATGCTCCTGGACTTCAGCGGTCAAAACCATCACCCCACAGCATCTGAAAAACTGGAACATCTGGGCTTCAGCAAACCCCTTCGCAATTGGTTGCTAGACTTCCTCACCAACAGACTTGAGTTGGTCCGGGTCGGACAGAAAACCTCTGATGTCATCACTCTCAGCACTGGCTCCCCTCAGGGCTGCGTCCTGAGCCCCCTGCTGTTCACCCTGACGACACACTACTGCGTTCCCAGGTTCACCACCAGTCACATCGTGATTTTAGCTTCCCTTCATTGGCTTCCTGTTAAATCAAGAATATAATTTAAAATTCTTCTTCTAACGTATAAAGCCCTTAATAATCAAGCTCCATCATATATCAGAGCTCTGATTACCCCGTATGTTCCTAACAGAGTACTTCGCTCTCAGACTGCAGGTCTGCTGGTGGTTCCTAGAGTCTCTAAAAGTAGAATGGGAGGCAGATCCTTTAGCTATCAGGCTCCTCTCCTGTGGAACCAACTCCCAGTTTTGGTCTGTGAGGCAGACACCTTGTCTACTTTTAAGACTAATCTTAAAACTTTCCTTTTTGACAAAGCTTATAACTAGAGTGGCTTATGTTGCCCTGACCTACCTATGGTGATGTGCTTCTATGGGCTTAGGCTACTGGAGGACATCAGGATCTATTTTTCTCACTCTCACTCTCACACTACTGTTCTTGAATTATGCATTGCTTGTCATCATTTCTGCTTATAACTTTTTGTTCTCTCTCTTTTTTTTCTTCATAGTAGGTACATCTGGTCTGGCGTTCTGTTATCTGGGACATCATCCAGAGAAGACGGCTCACCCGCTATTATCATCTAATATAGAACAGATTACTGGATCAATGTTTGCTTCTGTGCTTGTTTGTCTCTCTTGTTTTGTTTCTGCTCTGTCTTCTGTAACTCCCAGTCGGTTCGAGGCAGATGACCGTTCATACTGAGCCCAGTTCTGCTGGAGGTTTTTTCCTTCCTGTTAATGGGTGGTTTTTCTTTCCACTGTCGCTTCATGCTTGCTCGGTATGAGGGATTGCTGCAAAGCCATGTACAATGCAGACGACTCTCCCTGTAGCTCTACGCTTCTCCAGGAGTGATTGCTGCTTGTCGGGACTTTAAGGAATCAACTGGTTCCCTTATATAGAACATTTTTGACCAATCTGTGTAATATGATTGATTTTGACTTTCAATTCAATTCAATTCAATTTTATTTATATAGCGCCAAATCATGAAACATGTCATCTCAAGGCACTTTACAAAGTCAAGTTCAATCATATTATACAGATTGGGTCAGATTATACAGATTGGTCAAAAATGTCCTATATAAGGAAACCAGTTGATTGCATCAAAGTCCCGACAAGCAGCATTCACTCCTGGGGAACCGTAGAGCCACAGGAAGAGTCATCTGCATTGTACATGGCTTTGCTGCAATCCCTCATACTGAGCAAGCATGAAGCGACAGTGGAAAGTGTAAAGTGTAAAGTGCCTCGAAATGACATGTTTCATGAATTGGCGCTATATAAATTGAATTGAATTAAATAAAAATTACCTGTTAACTGTACGATGTTTTAACTTTAAACTGATACAAATTACTATTAAATCACCAAAAATAGCATTTAAAAAAAACTGTCATATTTTGTAATAAATCAATTTGTCTATGCATTATTTTAGAAGATCAGAGGACATTGCACATGTTATCTTGAAGAACATATAAACCAAACAACAATGAATGAAATACAACCTGCATCAGCTGAGAATTCACCCCGTGGTTAGGCTAATGCTAACTGCATACAATCCGGGAGGAATCAAGTTCTAACAGGCGCCAATCCGTCACAGGGTACATAATCATTGTTACCGGCTCCCACAAATTCTGAAATTATTCACGGATGTCCAAGAGTGCTTTCTCTAAGCACTTGATTTTTTTTCATGGCCATTCAAACAGAGTTTCAGAGAAAGAAAATATTAAACTTTATAGTCTTGTACATGTAAATTTCAATGTCTTGTAAATAGGTCAAAATCGCCTGGATTTTTACCAAACTGAAATCCACGTTTAGTCTCTGGGATTTACAAATGTGCAAATTTCCATTGGCCTAGAAAAATATTTGTGGAAAATACATTGATTTCTCTATGTGTTGCCCTGCGACAGACTGGCGACCTGTTCAGGGTGTACTCTGCCTCTCACCCAGTGAAAGCTGTATTTAGGCACCAGCAACCCCTGCGACCACATGAGGGATTAAACAGGTAAGAAAACGGATGGATGGATGGACATTGATTTCTCCATTTTACAAACTAGTGTGAAACTTTCAAAAACTTCAATACATGCAGGCAGAGAATTGTTACACCTTATTCAAGGAACACATCCTGAAAATCTGAGCTCATTACACCAAAACATTGATTTTAGGCAAATTTTTCTAGTTTTCAAGTTTTTTTCACACTTTTGAAAATGGGCCCCAACCACTTGTTTCAATCATTACCATATTTAATACTTTAGTTCAGGGCTATGACTGGAAGGGAATAAAAAAGGTTTTGTAAAAATCCAATCAGCCATTCTTGTGTCCTCAAACGCAGGACACGTGTGCAAAATCTTATTTGGAGTATGCGTTATGAAGGACATGTTAAAATCTGTTATGGTTTTAGAATAATCAGCAATTACATTTAGAGCTAGCTAGCTAACAATCACTTATTTTAGCATTACCTTTTGAAAAAGTAAAAAAAAAAAATGTGCCACCATAACTTTTTTTATTTGTCCATTACACGGTTATACATGGAGTTTTGCATGGATTGCACAAAAAATGTAGGAGGAATTTAACAAGAAAGGTTTAACCTTTGTATTTATTTATTTTTATTTCTTAGAATCAGAATCAAGTTTAATCGGCAAGTAGGTTTGCACTTACAAGTGAATTCCAATTCACTTTATGATGCAGAATCATCCAATAAACAAATTGATGTGTTTTTGAGTGTGGGACCAGTAGTTTAGTGGTTATAGCCGAAACGTATTATCCTTTGTTATAGCGCCCCCTAGTTTTTGAGGGGTCTGAATTTCTGGGTTAGAGTAACGGTGCACGTTCTGTACTTGGATACCTGATTGAATTGATGCGTTACAAATCCGCATGGGCCGCACAACGCGTTTTAGCGGAGAAGAATAATGCGAGAACAATGAAAAAACACCTGAAAAACAATAGAGTTCTCTGCTCACAGAGCAGACGAACGGCTATGCCTTGCATAGCCTGTTCTTTCTGCACTGCGGGCTTGGAACCCTAACAATAGGGTTCTCTGATCACAGAGCAGACAAACGGCTATGCCTTGCATAGCCGTTTGGGCACAGGAGCAGCAACAGGAAGCAGTGCAGTGCAGTAGAAACCTGTAGGGAGTAGAGAAAAGAGAGGAGCTTAAATTCTGCGAGGAGAGGAACTGGAACAAAGTTAGAGGAAGATTGGTAAATTGGACACAGGTATGGAGAAGGAGCTGGGAGAGAAACTGAGGAGAGTGCTGGTGGCAACAGGAGGCGAGAGAGAGCAACAAAGGAAAGCAGGCAGAATGTGACTAACCAAAAACATACAAAAACTCATAACTATGTAAACCATGACATGCTGAAGGACATCCGGGTCTATTTCCCTCACTCTGCTGAGTTCTCCTACTGTTCTCCAATTTGTTGTTATTTCAACTCTTAACTTTTGGTTCTCTGTCATTGTTCTCTTCATAGAAGGTACACCTGGTCTGGCGTTCTGTTAGCTGTGACATCATCCAGGGGAGGCAGATCATCCTCTATTACCATCTAACATAGAAAGTACTCCTGGATCAATGTGAGCTTCTGTACTTTCTGTGTCTCTGCTCTGTCTTCTCTAAGCCCCAGTGGGTGGAGGCAGATGAGGGTTCACACTGAGCCTGGTTCTGGTTCTGCTGGAGGTTTTCCTCCCTGTTAAAGGGGAGTTTTCCTCTCCACTGTCACTTCATACATGCTCAGTATGAGGGTATGCGGGAATGCCATTTACAATGCAGACAACTGTCCACTGTGGCTATACGCTCTTTCAGGAGGAGTGCATGCTGTTTTCAAGATGCAACCTGCTGGGATTCCTTACATAGGAAGCTTTCTGACCAATCTGGAAGATTTGATGGAATTTGACTTTGTAAAAAGTGATGACATGTGTTGTGAGTTGGTGCTATTTAAACAAAATTGAATTGAATTAAGTAATGAATTGGATTCATCAGGATTTAAGGATAAATATAGCTGAGTGTCATCAGCATAACAGGGGAAGTTAATCCCATGATGTCTATAATTTCAACAATCAAAACTATATATATATATATATATATATATATATATATATATATATATATATATATATATATATATATATATATATATAGATGTTATGAAAATATATAATCACTATATAAGAGTGCCAGCCGCAGCACAGAACGGGAAATTTATGAGAGCCTGGTGAAGAACATAGTGGTTTTAAAAACCCTTTCTCAGGGATTCAATATTATTTCAGGAAACTCCCAAGAAACAGGCTAGGGCATTAGATTACATTTAACGGTCGAGTGTCAGGAAGCACATGTCTGAGCCAGACTGAATGTCTCCGCTAAAGGGGGTTAGTCCGGCCCCCTTTGGAGCCGTCTCTGTGTTAAAAGGCTTGTTCCGAGGGTAAACACGGAGACACATTTTATAATGCATGGAAGATACTTCGGGGTAAGATTAGATCTGCATCGTTGATAAAACTTGTAAGTTGTCTCCCATTTGGAATTCCAAATTGTAATAAATATATGTTTTAACTGTTTTGCCTTTGATTATTTGTCTCCTCTCTTCCTGCCAAATTATCAAACCAGATGAATGAGACGGGCCGTGGTAACATGAACGAGCAATATATATATATATATATATATATATATATATATATATATATATATATATATATATATATATATATATATATATAATATATATATATAAACATAAACTAAATATATTATAAATTAAATCGATTAAGTTGTTTTAACTTAATTCAATTTCTTGTTACCAATTGAAGAAATTCAGTTACGTTGGAGCTGTATTTACTTTTTAGTGTGTATAGAGCTAAGTACACCTGTAACTCCTCAGACTAAAGAAGTCTCTTGGAGAAGAGATGAAGCATTTCAACAAAGCAAAACCCACCCAGAGGACCTACTCAATTATTGAGCTGCATAAGAACAAATTTAAGTTCTACTTTTTGAGATATATAACCATTTGAACCTTCCAATTACTGTTGCACATATGTTATATCAGAGAAAATAAATGCAAATCAGACTCCTAACTAAATAATCCAAACTTCTGACTATTTGTCAATAGGATGCTGAGATAATCAGCCTCTCCTTTTCCCTTATGATTTCTACAAAATTGAGCATTGGTTACTCCACCCTGCTCCACACTATATAAGTAAAATTACTGACATGTTTTCTTAGAAAATTACATATTGTATCAAGAATTTATAACAAGTGTTTACAATTTAACCTCTTAAAACAAGGATAAATCTGCATGTTTTTGCTCTGTCCGGAAATAGGCCTGCCTCCAAAACAGATGCAGGCAGAGAGACCCGAGGACTTGGCAAGATTCATGGACCAGAAAACACGCCAATGTTGAAGTCCGAGGTGGGCAAGATGACACAAGGAAATTCAAAGAACGTGAATGAAGGTTAAAAACTTGCCATGGAAAACAAGAAAAGCTGGGCATCTACTTACATATGGTTTTCAACATTCTGGCACTGGCTGACTGTGGAAGCTCAGTATATGAAGTCGGAGGAACAGATTAAGTGAATGAGGCTGACTGTGCTGTGGCAGAGGAGTGCAGGTGCAGCTAGTGATCCTAATTACTGGGTGCAGAGGCAGATACATAGACAGTCAGGCCAGAACCCAGTCCAAATACATTCACAGATCAAAACTCAAATGCCATAAAGATCATGGCATCACCACTGTTTCTGGTTGTTACTGTTCAGATCTTCAACTATTAGAGGATGAGTTTGCATCACAGAGTAAGTCCCAAAGAGTTTCCAGGGTTAGATTGATAGTATAAAAGTAGAGCTCAAAGTCTCATTGAATCATTTTGGGCATAGCACTGACGTCACAGGTTTCTGAAAGTGTAAGATATGTGCCTTCAGCATCCACGCTGTGTTCTACTCCTTTAACTCTCTGAAGAAAGCATGAAAGAGCAACACAGGGCTTTAAATGCTCGACTGTGTGTTTTGTTCTTGATCAGCCAAGTCTGTTAGCATTCCGTCTGCAGCCTGTTTGCTGACTGCTAACATAAAAAAAGAAAATAGTGCTGGAGAGCATTCATCCAGAGTAGCAGATGTTGTGACCTTTATGCCGGCTCTATCCTCACGGTGTGGGTCCTAGCTCTTTAAGCTGACTAATGATGCATGGAAGAGTTCTGTGCCTCAGCTTCAGTAATTATGCTCACTTTCTCTTTTTGGTCTGAGAGGTTCTGAAGCTCATCCTATCATTCTTTTTCAGCCATTGCTTTCTGTGTGACACACAACTTAGGTCTCTCCATGAGTGTCTTTTTTCCCTCAGATCTGGTGCCAACCTGAATTCTTCTTTTGTCTTTGCTTTCCTGTTTTCACTAGTTTTCGCAGTTTCTCTCTCTAATCCCTTGTTCTCACGATGATTAATTGCATTATAATCGTCCATATCAACCACACCTACTCTAATGCTGAAGAATGGAGCTGCTAAACCATCAGCATAAGGGGGCTCACATGGGATGAGCCATAGCGTCACAAGGTGCTACTGAAATGAATCTGTCTAGTTAGAGGCAAAGAAATTATATAAAGACATGTCTTTCCCTTATTTTTGTACCTATGCTGGAAGCCAGATTAAAATTAGATGAATGTGCTAAAGCTGTGAGTAAAAATTATGAAATGAGACTAATGCCAGTTTGTTCTCAGTTTTTCATAAGGGGAGCATCAAACACTGAGCATCCTTCTTATGAAAAAACAAGATAGGAACCCTGATCCTTACCTTTAGAGACTTTTTGATTAGGGTTTTGTCATCTGGTTCACGTGTTTTGTGGTTCTGGAGAAATGTCCATCCAGAGTAATTTTGTATGATATGCTAGCACCTCTAAGATTAATCAACTTCAATATCTAAGTGTTGTCTTCCAGAGTGATGGTAGATTGAGCAGGGGATTGCCAGACCGATTGGTGCAACAGTGAAATAACAATTATCTGGGTTTGTCATTGTAACATACCTTCCAAAGCAATCTATCCTTTGCATTTAATCCATCCCCTAGGAGGCAGTGGGCAGCCACTGTGAGGTGCTTGGGGAGCATTCTTGGGTTAGGGTCTTGCTCAGGGATCCAGAGTGGTAGTCTATAGGATTTGAGAACCTTGCAGCCACCACGCCCCCATTTCCCCAGAGATTTTCATGGACTGGTGGTAGTTTGGATCAGGAAAAAAACACAGCTTGAGTGATTCAATAAGTAATTCAATTCAATTTATTTATATAGCGCCAATTCATGAAACATAAGATTAGATTAGATTCAACTTTATTGTCATTGCACAGGTACAGGTACAAGGCAACGAAATGCAGTTCAGGTCCAACCAGAAGTGCAACAGCAGCAAGTGCAGGATAAACAATGATTCCATAAGTACAGGACATGGGTTATTACTGAATAAATATAGAGATGAATACTATTATAAACAGAATTTTACTGATAGATTTGTCCTGTGAGTATAATATATAGATAACTAGTATTGTGAACTAAAATTACAGCTGGATATGTACCGAATATAATATACAGGTGGATATTACTATAAATAGAGTTTTACAGATATGTACAGATATGTATATATAGATAACTAGTATTGTGAACTAAATTTACAGCTGGATATATACCGGATATAATATACAGGTGGATATTACTATGAATAGAGTTTTACAGATATATACAATAGCATAATATACAGATGATTATTATTATAACAGAGTTTACATGTACTATGAATATATGTACAGATGGCTATTACTATAGGCAGAATTGTGAGCATGATATACAGGTAGCTATTACTATAAAATGAATAAATAAAGTTTGGACAGAAGCTATTTAAATTAAAGTGCAGTGGAAGGTAATTGGATATTACAGTTAAAGTACGGTATTGCAAATATATATGTAAACAATTGGTTCTGTGAATAAACAGTCACCAGTGCAAATCAATATTCAGTCATAGTTAGTAGTGCAGGATGCATGTAAACAGCTGTTACTATAGTAACAGTCAGGAGTGCAGGTGAACATTACAGTCTTGTAAATAACAGAATAATAAAATGGAGGTAGGTGTGAGGAGGGAGAGAAGAGTATATCAGTGAGGATTAGAGTTCAATAAAGAGACAGCTCTGGGGAAAAAGCTGTTCTTTAGTCTGCTGGTTCTGGTCCGGAGGCACCTGAAACGCCTGCTGGAGGGCAGGAGAGAAAACAGTCTGTGGGCTGGGTGGGATGAGTCCTTAATGATGCTGCAAGCTCGATGTAGGCAGCGTTTCTTCTGGATGTGCTCCATGGTGGGTAGTGAAGTCCCAGTGATGTGCTGGGCGGCTTTCACCACCCGCTGCAGTGCCTTACGCTCTGCAACAGTACAGCTCCCATACCACACTGTTGCACAGTTGGTCAGGATGCTTTCTATTGCACAGCAATAGAAGTTCACCAGGATAGTAGAGGATAGCTGATTTTTGTCAGCTATCCTCGACTTGTCAGCTATCAAACATGTCATCTCAAGGCACTTAAGGCAAGGCAAGGCAAGGCAAATTTATTTATATAGCACAATTCAGTACAAGACAATACAAAGTGCTTTACATGATTAAGATATAGCAAAATAATAAAATGTAGATAGAAAATAGAATAAAAGCAAGTAGGGATAGAATGTAGTAACAAAAAAGAACATTAAAAACAGTAAAACTGTTTAACTAGAACAGTCAAAGGCAATTTTAAACAGATGTGTTTTTAATCTTGATTTAAAAGAACTCAGGCTTTCCGCACTTTTACAGTTTTCTGGAAGTTTGTTCCAGATAAACGGAGCATAGGAACTAAATGCTGCTTCTCCATGTTTAGTTCTGGTTCTAGGTATGTGGAGTAGGCTGGAGCCAGAAGACCTTAGTGGTCTGGAGGGTTGATACACTGATAACAAGTCTGTAATGTATTTAGGTGCTAAGCCATTTAAGGATTTATAGACTAACAGAAGTATTTTAAAGTCTATTTTCTGAGATACAGGGAGCCAGTGTAAGGACTTTAGAACTGGGGTGATGTGCTCTACTTTCTTAGTCTCAGTGAGGACGCAGGCAGCAGCGTTCTGGATCAGCTGCAGCTGTCTGATCCACTTTTTAGGCAGACCTGTGAAAACACTGTTGCAGTAATCAATTCGACTAAAAATAAACGCATGGATTAGTTTTTCCAGATCCTGCTGAGACATCAGTCCTTTAATCCTAGAAATGTTCCTCAGGTGATAGAAAGCTGACCTTGTAATTGTCTTTAGATGCTTTTGAAGGTTCAGGTCTGAGTCCATCACTACTCCCAGATTTCGGACCTGATTAGAGGTTTTTAGCTGAAGCGACTGAAGCTGTGTGCTAACTTTTGATCTTTCCTCTATTGGTCCAAATATTATTACTTCAGTTTTGTTTTTATTCAGTTGAAGAAAATTTTGATACATCCACGTATTGATTTCTTCTAGGCATTTACTCAGTGCTTGAACTGGTTCATAGTCACCTGGTGACATGGTGATGTAAAGCTGTGTGTCGTCTGCATAGTTATGGTAGCTGATGTTGTTGTTTTTTATTATCTGGGCTAGAGGGAGCATGTAGATATTGAAGAGGAGGGAACCCAGGATGGACCCTTGGGGAACCCCACATGTGATTTTTGTCATCTCTGATGTAAAGTTACCTACTGATACAAAAAAGTCCCTGTCCTTTAAGTAGGATTTAAACCAGTTGAGAGCAGTACCAGAAAGGCCGACCCAGTTTTCCAAGCGTTCTAACAGTATGGAGTGATCAACAGTATCAAATGCTGCACTGAGGTCCAATAGTACCAGCACGGTGGTTCTTCCACAGTCTGTATTTATATGGATGTCATTAAACACCTTGATAAGGGCAGTCTCTGTACTGTGGTGAGCACGGAAACCTGACTGGAAAACATCAAAGCGGCTGGTCGTAGTTAAGAAGGTGTTTAATTGTTGAAATACAACTTTTTCAATGATCTTACTGATAAAGGGGAGGTTTGAGATGGGCCTGTAGTTCTGGAGTAGAAGTTTGTCTAAATTGTTCTTTTTCAGCAGTGGTTTGATAATTGCTGTTTTCAGGGACTGGGGGAAAACACCTGACAGAAGGGATGCGTTTATTATCTGAGTCAAATCAGACGCTATGACAGGTAAAACTTTTTTAAAGAAAGCTGTGGGTAGAACATCAAGGCAGCTTGAGGAGGAACTTAACTGCTGAATTATCTGCTCTAAGCTTTTGGAGTTTATTTGGCTGAATTGGGACATTTGGTCAAAATCAATTCTGGTAGGAGACAACTTTGGTACTGAACTTAGTATGGATGTACAAACAGATCCTCTAATCTTTTGGATTTTTTCAGTAAAGAAGTTTGCAAATTCGTTGCAGGCCCTGGTGGAGTGGAGTTCGGAAGCCACTGACACAGGAGGGTTTGTTAACCTGTCGACTGTGGAAAATAAGACACGAGCATTATTAATGTTTTTCTTAATGATCTCAGAGAAGAAAGATTCTCTTGCATTTTTCAGTTGTAAGTTATATCTATAAAGTCTCTCTTTATAGATGTCGTACTGAACCCGGAGTCTGTTCTTTCTCCACCTGCGTTCAGCTTTCCGACATTCCCTTTTTTTACTTCTAACTGCTGGAGCATTTGTCCAAGGAGATTTTTTCTTCCCGGAAAAAACTTTCACTTTGACTGGAGCAATGCAGTTAATGATGTCTGAGACTTTAGACTGAAAGTTATCTACTAGTTCATCAGCTGAGTTGCAGCCCAAGGTTGAGGTAGCAGAGTAAGCTTGAATAAAAGTTTCCGTGGCATTGTCCTTAAAGGTGCATTTTCTTACAATGTCCCTTTGGCTAAATGAGTCACTGGTAATGATACATTCAAAGGTAACGGAGAAGTGATCGGATAAGGCAACATCAGTTACATTGACATGTGAAATGTTTAGACCTTTGGTGATGATTAAGTCTAAAATATGTCCCTGTTTGTGTGTTGGCTGTTCAACATGTTGAGGTAAACCAAAGTTTCTAAGTGTGTCACACAGTTCTTTTGCACTTCTGTCTTCAGGGTTGTCAACGTGAAAGTTGAAGTCTCCCACAATAATTAAACAGTCATAATCAATGCATATCACAGACAGCAGGTCACTAAAATCCTTAAAAAAGTTTGATGTGGACTTAGGAGGCCTGTACACATTCAGAAACATAGTTCGTACCGGGCTTTTTACCTGGAGAGCCAAATGTTCAAAAGAGTCAAATTTTCCCAAAAACACCTTTTTACACTTTAGTGAATCATTAAACAATGTTGCTACTCCTCCACCGGAGTAGCTGTCTGCTTCTGCTACTGCTACTGCTACTGCTACTGCTGCTGTTGCTGTCTGCTCTCACAAAGGAAATTGTAGTTTTAAGGTGTTGACTCCATCAGTATAACTTCTTCATTAGATTCATGTAACCATGTTTCTGTTAAAAACATAACATCAAGATTGTTGTCAATAATGAAGTCATTAATTAAAAGGGATTTTCCTGACAGAGATCTAATATTTAGTAAACCCAGTTTATATGATTTGGTGGTTGATGATGTCTCTGCGGCAGGTTGCATCTGACAGTTAATGACTTTCAAGTATTTGTTCCTGTTTATCCTTTTGTTTTTCTTTTTTCTGCCACGTATCATCACAGATATTCCGTAATTCCCGGGAAAAGACCCAAGCTGATTCTGGAAACTGTCATGTCTGATAAACGTGCAGCGAGGGCCCGCTGTGTATCACAGCGAAGTAATCTGAAGGTCTTGAGGACAGGCATGTTCAGTGATACGTGGAGGAGGATCTGGGGCTCTGCGGCCTTTGGAAGATGCTGGTTTAGTCACAGAGCTGTGGCTATGTGGAGAGGATGTCATCTGTAGGCCAATCTTAAATACTTTGTTCATGTTTGATTTAACAAAGTCAAATTCAATCAAATTATACAGATTGAGTCAGATTATACAGATTGGTCAAAAAATGTCCTATCTAAAGAAACCCAGTAGATTGCATCAAGTCTTGACAAGCGGCATTCACTCCTCCTGAAGAAACGTAGAGCCACAGTGACAGTCGTCTACATTGTCCGTGTATTTGCAGCAATCCCTCATACTGAGCATGCATGAAGTGACAGAGGAAAGAAAGACTCCCCTTTAACGGGAAGGAAAAACCTCCAGCAGAACCGGGCTCAGTGTGAACATCATCTGCCTCTACCCACTGGGGGTTAGAGAAAACAGAGGAGAGACACAACAAGAGAGACAAAAAAAGCACAGAAGCACACATTGATCCAGTAATCTGTTCTAGATTAGATGGTAATAGCGAGTGATCTGTCTTCCCTGGATGATGTCACAGCTAACAGAATGCCAGACTCTTCTATGAAGAGAAAAATATGATCCCTCTTGTTGATTTTCATCAGAACTCTCGCTAGATCAGCTGAACGCTTCGAACTGCATTTTGTGGACTTTCTGATAGTAAAGAATTACAATAGTCCAGCCTTGAAGTAACAAATGCATGGACCAGTTTTTCAGCATCACTCCTTTCTAATTTTGGCAATATTCTGTAGGTGAAAAAAGGAAACTCTGGAAACCTGTTTAATATGGGATTTAAATGACATGTCTTGGTCAAAAATAACACCAAGATTTTTAACTTTATTACCAGAGGCCAAGGTAATGCCATCCAGATTAAGTGATTGATTAAGAAGTTTACTTTTGAAGACTCTGGTCCAAAGATTACAACTTCTGTCTTGTCGGGAATTTAAAAGCAGGAAATTTAAAGTCATCCAGCTTTTGATGTCATCAAGACATGACTGCAGTCGAAGTAACTGATTGGATTCATCAGGATTTATGGATAAATATAGCTGAGTGTCATCAGCATAACAGTGGAAATTAATCCCATGCTGTCTGATAATTTTGCCAATCGGAAGCATATATATAGTAAATAGAATTGGTCCAAGGACTGAACCCTGTGGTACTCCACAAGTGACCCTAGAGTTTGAGGAAGATTTATTATTAACATAACCAAACTGGAATCTGTCCGACAGATAATATTTAAACCAGCCTAATGCTTTTCCCTTAATCCCTACAGTATGCTCAAGTCTTTGTAGGAGAATATTGTGATCAACTGTATCAAATGCAGCACTGAGATCTAACAGGACAAGTATAGACACAAGTCCATTATCTGAGGCCATGAGAATATCATTAGTGACCTTCACCAGAGCTGTTTCAGTGCTATGATGAGCTCTAAAGCCTGACTGAAACTCCTCAAGTAGGTCATTACTTTGTAAATGTTCACAAAGTTGATTAGCAACTACTTTCTCAAGAATTTTAGATAAGAAAAGAAAATTAGATATAGGTCTGTAATTTACTAACTCATCTTGATCAAGAGATGGTTTCTTAGGTAAAGGTTTGATAACAGCTACTTTAAAAGCCTGTGGTACATATCCATTTACAAAGGATAGATTAATCATGTCTAAAATAGGACCACTGATCAGAGGGAATACCTCCTTAAACAACTTGGTTGGGATTGGGTCTAACATACAGGTAGAAGGTTTAGATGAAGGTAAAATTTTAGATAGCTCAGAAAGCTCTACTGCTTTTACACAGTTCAGACACTGCACAGGTTCTAAGGATTTCTCCAATGCTGCCTCACTTACTGAGGATGAGGTAATGATGTTTGGGAGGATGCCAATTATTTTATTTTTAATGGAATCAATTTTATTTATGAAGAATCCCATAAAATCATTACTGCTAAGAGCTAAGGGAATGGATGGATCAACAGAGCTGTGGCTCTGTGTAAGTTTGGCAACTGTACTGAAGAGAAATCTAGGATTATTCTTATTCTCCTCAATTAATGATGAAAATTATGCTGCTCTAACTCTGCGAAGGGTCTTGTTATACAACAATAGACTGTCCCTCCTGATTAGGTAGGATTCCTCTTGGTGTGTAGAGCGCCATTTTCTCTCCAATTTCCTAACATTGTGCTTCAAGGAACGCAGCTCTGAATTAAACCAAGGAGCCAGCTTCCTGTGAATAATCATCTTCTTTTTCAAGGGAGCTACATTGTCTAATGCAGAACGCAATAACAAAGTAATACCGTTTACAAAGACATCTATTTGTGAATTGGAAGAAACAACATTGCTGCCATCTACAGGGCATTTCTGCAATACGGAGGATATTAAAAAGGGGACAGACTCTTTAAGTTTTGATACAGCATTATCCGATAAAGATCTACTATAATGGAGAACTCAGTTAGATTAAACTCAAATGTTATTAAAAAATGATCAGATAGGACAGGGTTGTGAGGAAATACTGTTAATTCTTCACAATCAATGCCATATGTCAGCACAAGGTCTAAAGTATGGAGCCAAGAGTGCGTCGGTTTATGCACATTTTGAGCAAAACCAATTTATCTAGGATAGTTTTAAAGGCTACACTAAGGTTATCACTTTCTGTGTCAACATGGATGTTAAAATCACCCACTATAATAACCTTATCAGTATTTAACACCAAATCAGATAAGAAATCTGACAACTCATCCAAAAACTCAGTGTAAGGGCCTGGTGGACGATACAAAACAACAAACAGAAGAGGTTTTATTGCTTTGCAGTTTGGATGAGGGAAACTGAGAGTTAAATGTTCAAAAGAACTGTAGTTATTAATTGGCCTGGGTCTAATTAATAAATCAGACTGAAAGATGGTTGCCACTCCTCTTCCCACAGATCTGGGAATGTGGAAATTTGAATAATTGGAGGGAGTTGACTCATTTATACTAACGTAGTGCTCTTGTAGCCAGGTTTCTGTGAGACAAAACAAATCAATCTGTTTATCAGAAATCAATTTGTTAACTAACAAAGTCTTTGGAGGGAGAGACCTTATATTTAATAGACCACATTTAATTGTTTTATTTTTAGGTTCAAGGTGAACCGTATTGATTTTTATTAGGTTTTTATGATTTGTTCCTTTTAGATCAAGTTTTGGCCGTGGGAAAGACACCGTCTCAATAGGATAATGGGTGGGTAACAGTACAGAAGCTGCAGAGAGGTGTTTTAAACTACGGCTCTGCTTCCTGCTCTGGACCCTGGGTTGTCAGCATTTAGGAGAACTAATAAATCCGGCCAGATTTCTAGAAAGAAGAGCAGCACCATCCAAAGTAGGATGGATGCCGTCTCTCCGGATCAGACCAGGTTTTCCCCAGAAAGTTCTCCAGTTATCAATGTAGCCCACGTCGTTTTCTGGACACCACCTAGACAACCAGCGGTTAAATGATGACATGCGGCTAAACATGTCATCACTGGTCAGATCAGGCAGGGGACCAGAGAAAATTACAGAGTCCGACATTGCTTTAGCAAACTCACACACCGAAGCAACACCAACTTTAGTGACCTCCGATCGGCGTGACCGGGTGTCATTACCGCCAGCGTGAATAACAATCTTACTGTATTTACGCTTATCCTTAGCCAGCAGTTTTAGGTAAGATTCTATGTCGCCCGTTCTGGCCCCTGGCAGGCATTTAACTATGGTCCCTGGTGTCTCTAGCTATTACACATGCAACAGATACGATATGACCGACTTTTTAGCTGTTAAACAATCGCCTAAGGATGTCCAGGCGCCCATTTTACTGGTAGAACTGTGGAACAACATACCAACGTTTAGCTCAAACGATGGCTTGAGTGTCGAGGGCTTAGAAAGCCTGGAAAACGGGCCGAGTTAACAGAACGGTAAGTCGATGTTTTTCTCCTGCTCGGCTTTCATGGTGTCAGCGGCCGTTTTTTTTCTGTTTGTAGTCACCGTCCAGGAATCGGTATAAATTGTCCGGTCCGCCGAACAATTTAGTCCGGTCTGGTGGCCAAATGCATTATAATTATCCAACGGCTGCATCGACCGTTCTGCACCAGATTTCTTGTGAGTCATGGGGGAGCGCTACCGAACGCGTTCGTGTGAATCGCCCGGTGGACGGGCCAGGAAAATGCGTGACAGCAACTGCGGTGGGGGGCGGCCAGCGGTGCGTAAACCCCGCCGGCCAGCTGGCACAGCAGCGGTGCACGAACCCCGCTGCCGGCTGGCACCGCAGCGGTGGCCAATAGGCCGGAGCGGCGCTTGGCTGCGAGGGCCGTTCGACGTCGCTTGCGGCTTTAACATCCTTCATATGCGGCCTATCAACGTACCTCGAGCCGCTGTTGCACGTTCCATAACAACAATGTTTAAAAACCATGGTTAGGAGACGTCTTCGACTTAGAAAAAGCGGCAGTTTTACTGAGTTAAACCAAGGGTAACGTACAGCGAAAGAGTGGAGGAAAACGCATATTTGCCCTACCTTGTACCACATGATATGACGTCACGTTCTAAATATAGCTCGCTAGATGACTATATATATATATATATATATATATATATATAATATTAATTAGGAAGTAAGCATTGTTTATCATTGGGCTAATTTTGCTCATGTTTATACAGGCCAGGTTCCTTTGTTCCCATGTATTGGGTGGCGGGCTACAGACAGGCCTCGTGCCTCAGCCCGGAAAGAAGCGACTGCAACTCCCATCAGTGCGGTAGGAGGCACTGCAGCTCGCTTCCCCCAACCCACATACATCCATATACTAACTTTTCAATATTATTCAGTCCTTTGCTCATAATCAACCTTTTTGGACAATAATAGGGCGGCTTGGGCGTCATGACGTATTACTTTGCGCGGCCGCCATGTTGATTGTCTCCGCCGCCGCTACTCAGACTACTGCCTATGACTACCACGTTTAATTTGATTAATTTCACCTTAACTTGATTTCAACCATGGTAAAACGTTGCTGTGTTGTGGGCTGTAACAGCGCAACACATGATCGCCATGGGAAAAACATAGAAAATGGGTTAACATTCCACCGCTTTCCTGCCTGGAGGCGCAACCACAGAGAACAGAGTCAGAAAAGTATCTCTGACAGAAGTGTCAGAGATAACGAAGAGTCGTCGGCTCGCTTGGATCGCGGCTTTAAGACGACCGAACATAACTTTCCACAGTATCCCGATGTCACTGAGAGTGTGTTCCCTGCATTTTCATTCTGGTAAGTTAAAGGTTTTATTTTATAGCCTACATTGTTTCTTTCCTTCAGCCGTGACACCACATACAAGCACATAAATACTAAAACGGCAGCGGGAAAAGGCTCAAATACTTGAGAAACCCGGAGGGTTTAGGGAGGGTTGCTAGTTAACGTTACTAACTACACCTTTGAAACACATAGCAGCTAGTTAAAAGTACATTACATGCGTGAGTGGTTGTTAGCACTAACAGTTAGCAGGTGCCAGAGCCCGTCTGAGCACAGCTTACCTTTGTGTGAATTACTGTGTTCCCACTGTTTGCTGGCTTTATGATCTGCAGCTCCTGAACCCATCCATTCATGAACTGCACATGAGACTCCAAGGACTTGTAGCTTTGGAACTTTTATGAAGTATAGGCGCTCACGCCACAAACTAGGCAGCCGAAGACGTCCGATATGCAAAACAGTGGCAACAAGTGGTTGTCGGCGCTCCACTCATTGTTTGGATCCAAATTATTAATAATGCTGATTTTGGCAACATACCGGTCCCTGGCTTCTCTATTTAATGTGTCCCGGTAAATTTCAGATCCTTTTCGGGATTTTAACATATTTTTTCTATCTATTCTTTCTCAACTCTACTTCTACGTCTCTTCGTTCAACAACGTTATGTTAGAGGTATTTTAACGTTGCGTTGCCATCAACATGGCCGCCACGTCCCACAATGCAACGCGGATCCCAAGCCCTATACAGCTTTGTGGGGCTATATGAAGTGAAAATTGCAGACCACAGTTTAGTAACCATTTCTGTAATTGTTTATTTAAAAAAAATTAACTGGCTTGTTTGTACTTATTGTGTACAACTGTAAATATTGTAAATATTTTTCTTTTCATATATTACACTATTTTTTTTGCACCTGAATTCTGTGTTGAGTCTTATTAAGCACATCTTCAACATTCTTCCAGAGTTGAACTTAGACCTTCTGATGATTATAACTTTTATTTTATTTATTCCTATATCGGCATTTTCATAAAGCAATGCTACAATGAGGTTGTACTTTTTGGGCTTCAGTTGTACCTGCATTTTCTGGATAAGGCTTCGTCAGCCAGAGTAAGAGAGGGTATGCTGGATCGCCAAGTATAACGGGATGTACACCATCAATTTGTGTATGGGGGAACACACCATTTTCCCAAAACTGGTATAGCTGGGAGTTAACTAAAACACGAGCATCATGAGTGCTTCCTGGCCATCCAATACAGAGATCTCTAAACATATACCTGTCATCTACAAGTGCTTGCATATTAATACTATACCAGCCCTTTCTATTAAAATAATCAACTCAGCTCTCCTTTGGGGCGACAATGGGTATGTGCAAGCCCTCAATAGACCAGTTCATTGTTATTGTTTGCACACCGGACTGGTAGGCTAAAGGTGAACACAATGGCGGACACAAACAAAGGAAACGACGAGTTCTCAACGTATTTTTCTTCTTTAGATAACGTATCACAAGATCGTTATAAGAGTAAGTTGATGGTTGATGGTATCAGATTGCCAGATCCACACAGCAAAAGCCTGAAGGAACGGAGCGAGTCTGTGAAATGCTGGCCAAGTGTTCCGTACGGTGACATATACAGCTACCTTATCAACCCGGCAGGCCAGTACACACAAGAGAGCATGGAAGCCATGAAATCACTGGACGGCTACAATTATTTTATATCGGGACATGTTCAGACATGTTTGTGTAACATAGGAACATAGAGGAAGACCCGCCATCGGTAGGTTAAAAAAACATTGTTCACAAAGGATTATTTTGGTGTTTTTGTCTTATTAATCCTTTTCACAGACTCATGCAAGAGGGTTTGCATACAATGTACATGTACATATATTATTACGAAACGAACGTTTACATCTTGACTTATATATCCAAATTTTTTATTTATGTAATTATTTAAGTAGAACAATGACTAGTGCAAAATTAAGTTGTATTTACCGGAGATGAAGTGTAGACTGCAAATTCTGTTGTGGTAGGATGGCTCCCACAGTCCATTTGGATTGTCTGCCTGTGTCCTTTTCATTGAAATTATCCATTTCTTTCTTCGTCCTTCGGTAAACGAAAGAAACGTACATCCGACGATTTGGAATGCCTCTGTGTGCAACCGGGAGCACAAGTCGTAGGCATTGTTTACATTCCAAAATAAACGAACCAAAAGTACGCTCTAATTCACCCGTTTTGTCATAGTAGTAGACAAGAACAGTACTGTTTTTGCCTACCAGCGGGACCCGGATGTAGCGTGTGACGTTACGCGTGAACTGGTCTGTAGCACCTATGCAAGTAGGGTATCCCCATTCTTCTTTAAATGACTCCATAATGTTTGTAGCCTCTATATCAGTGGGTAGCTTCACAAACTGTGGTGTCAGATGATAACATATTGCCTCACAAACATCCTTGACAAAGATGCACAGTGAGGCTCTGGACATTCTAAAACGGTGAGCAATGGTCCGACAATCTGATGTGGTTTCAAGAAACCACAATACAGCACCAACTTTCTGCTCCACAGGAATAGGCTGTTCTGGTTTCTGCCTTGGAGTTATAAGGCCTGAGTAACTCGCAAAGCCATTGGAAGGTTCTGTAGGTCATTCTGAAAAAGTTAAATGTCACAATATTATTTTTTACAGTTATTATACGCAGTTCTTTGTACATTTTTCACCTTATTAATTCGGCAATCAAAACAAACAATGGTGTCATTAATTTCATTGCTTTTCAGGGAAAAAATGAGTCTATCAGTTGAAGTATTAAAAAACTTAAACAAAACAATAGCCTATCATATACAAATGGGAGAAAATCAGCTATTTATTCTGTAATTATTACCTGAAGTTTCGATCCATTGCTGAGGGTTGAATGTCTCTCTTACTATATATAGCCGCCAGTGTTCGCTCCGCTCTCTCATCCAAACAGTTCTGTAATCACAACAAAATTAAGGGAGACTTAAATAAAACCGAATAATATATATATATATATATATATATATATAAACGTGAACAGCTGATGGAAGCAACAGTTAACAAGCCTCCGCAATCATGAAATTTCAGATATTGATAAAAATACTAACTTCCTTACCGTGCCACACCATTTCCAGAGATGATTCTGCTTAGCGGTGTGATGAACCTCAGCGTCTGACGCTTTTTCCTGCGTCTGTAAACCCGGAGTAGACATTCATTTGTCTCATCCACTTCCCAAAAGCCGACTCTCAAGCAAATTCACCAAAGGTTGCCTTCTTCGCCTGATATCACAATAATAATCAAGCAAAACTTCCTGAATGTTACGGGCGCTGCCATTTTGATTTGCTTGAGTCACTCCTTCAATCCCAGAGAGCAGTAGTACTGCAGATCATCACTAGGAGGCGAGGAGTCAAGGAACCGAGATAGCGTGATATGTAAACTGTCGTCAGAACTAAGCTCGGCTTGGTAAACTGATCCAAGCTTGGACCGAGCTCGGCATGGATCGGTTTAACAAGGGTAGTGTAAATGGGGCTATTGTCTAATGCAAAACGCAATGAGAAAGTGACACCGTTAACAAAAGCGTCTACTTGTGAATAGGAAGAAACAACATTGCTGCTATCTGCAGGGTATTTCTGCAATAGTGAGGGTATTAAAAGGGGGACAGACTCTTTAAAGTTTGATGCAGCATTATCCGATAAAGATCTAGTATAATGAAACCACCTTCTGGGGGTGGGGAACTCAGTTAAATTAAACTCAAAGGTTATTAAAACATGTCGGAGGGGCCAAAGGGGTCGGGTGCATTGTGCAACGGGTAGCAGTAGAGGGCGGGGACCTTGGCGTTCCGATCCTCGGCTGCAGAAGCTGGCTCTTGGGACGTGGAATGTCACCTCTCTGGTGGGGAAGGAGCCTGAGCTTGTGCGCGAGGTTGAGAGGTTCCGACTAGAGATAGTCGGACTCACCTCGACGCACCGCTCTGGCTCCGGAACCAGTCTCCTTGAGAGGGGCTGGACATTCTTCCACTCTGGAGTTGCCCATGGTGAGAGGCGCCGAGCTGGGGTTGGCATACTGGTTGCCCCCCATCTCGGTGCCTGCACGTTGGGGTTTTCCCCGGTGAACGAGAGGGTGGCCTCCCTCCGCATCCGTGTGGGGGGACGGGTTCTGACTGTTGTTTGCGCTTATGCGCCAAACAGCAGTTCAGATTACCCACCCTTTTTGGAGTCCTTGGAAGGGGTACTGGAGAGTGCCCTTCCTGGGGACTCCCTCGTTTTGCTGGGGGACTTCAACGCTCACGTGGGCAATGACAGTGGGACCTGGAGGGGCGTGGTTGGGAGGAATGGCCCACCTGATCTGAACTCGAGTGGTGTTTTGTTGTTGGACTTCTGTGCTCGTCATGGATTGTCCATCACAAACACCATGTTCAAGCATAAGGGTGTCCATATGTGCTCTTGGCACCAGGACACCCTAGGTCGCAGTTCAATGATCGACTTTGTTGTCGTTTCATCTGACCTGCAGCCGTATGTCTTGGACACTCGGGTGAAGAGAGGGGCGGAGCTCTCCACCGACCACTATCTGGTGGTGAGTTGGCTCCGATGGCGGGGGAGGAAGCCGGTCCGACCGGGCAGGCCCAAACGCACTGTGAGGGTTTGCTGGGAACGTCTGGCAGAGTCCCCTGTGAGGCGGAGCTTTAACTCCCACCTCCGGGAGAACTTTAAACACGTCCCGAGGGAGGCGGGGGACATTGAGTCTGAATGGACCATGTTCCACGCCTCTATTGTTGAGGCGGCTAGTTGGAGCTGTGGCCGCAAGGTTGTCGGTGCATGTCGCGGCGGCAACCCTCGAACCCGCTGGTGGACACCAGCGGTGAGGGAAGCCGTCAAGCTGAAGAAGGAGTCCTACCGGGCTTTTTTGGCCTGTGGGACTCCGGAAGCAGCTGATGTGTACCGGCAGTCGAAGCGGCAGGCGGCTCGGCTGGTCGCCGAGGCAAAAACTCGGGCGTGGGAAGAGTTCGGAGAGGCCATGGAGAAAGACTTCCGTACGGCTTCGAAGCGATTCTGGTCCACTATCCGGCGTCTCAGGAGGGGGAAGCAGTGCAGTACCAACACTGTTTACAGTGGGGGTGGTGTGCTGCTGACCTCGACTCGGGACGTCGTGCGTCGGTGGGCGGAATACTTCGAAGACCTCCTTAATCCCACCAACACGTCTTCCATTGAGGAAGCAGAGCCTGAGGACTCTGGGTTGGGTTCTCCCATCTCTGGTGCTGAGGTTGCCGAGGTTGTTAAAAAGCTCCTCGGTGGCAAGGCCCCGGGGGTGGATGAGATTCGCCCTGAGTACCTTAAGGCTCTGGATGTTGTGGGGCTGTGTTGGTTAACGCGGCTCTGCAACATTGCGTGGACATCGGGGGCAGTTCCTCTGGATTGGCAGACTGGGGTGGTGGTCCCCCTATTTAAAAAGGGGGACCGGAGGGTGTGTTCCAACTACAGGGGAATCACACTCTTAAGCCTCCCTGGTAAGGTCTATTCAGGGTTTCTGGAAAGGAGGGTCCGTCGGATAGTCGAATCTCGGATTCAGGAAGAGCAGTGTGGTTTTTCGTCCTGGCCGTGGAACACTGGACCAGCTCTATACCCTCAGCAGGATTCTTGAGGGGGCATGGGAGTTTGCCCAACCAGTCTACATGTGTTTTGTGGATCTGGAGAAGGCATTCGACCGTGTCCCCCGGGGGATCCTGTGGGGGGTACTCCGGGAGTATGGAGTACCGGACCCTTTAATAAGGGCTGTCAGGTCTCTGTACGACCGGAGTCAGAGTCTGGTCCGCATTGCCGGCAGTAAGTCGGACTCGTTTCCGGTGAGAGTTGGACTCCGCCAAGGTTGCCCTTTGTCACCGATTCTGTTCATAACTTTTATGGACAGAATTTCTAGGCGCAGCCAAGGTGTTGAGGGGATTCGTTTTGGTGGCCTTAGGATTGCGTCTCTGCTATTCGCGGATGACAGGGTCCTATTGGCTTCATCAGGACGTGATCTACAGCTCTCACTGGAGTGGTTCACAGCCGAGTGCGAAGCGGCCGGGATGAAAATCAGTGCCTCCAAATCCGAGACCATGGTCTTGAACCGGAAAAGGGTAGAGTGCCTTCTCCGGGTTGGGGAGAATGTCCTGCCCCTAGTGGAGGAGTTCAAGTATCTTGGGGTCTTGTTCACGAATGAGGGGAGGATGGAGCGGGAGATCGACAGGCGGATTGGTGCAGCGTCTGCTGTGAAGCGGGCGCTGTACCGATCCGTTGTGGTGAAGAGAGAGCTGAGCCAAAAGGCGAAGCTCTCGATTTACCGGTCGATCTACGTTCCTACCCTCATCTATGGTCACGAGCTTTGGGTCGTGACCGAAAGAACGAGATCCCGGATACAAGCGGCTGAAATGAGTTTTCTCCGTAGTGTGTCTGGGCTCTCCCTTAGAGATAGGGTGAGGAGCTCAGTCATCCGGAGGGGACTCAGAGTTGAGCCGCTGCTCCTCCACGTCGAGAGGAGCCAGTTGAGGTGGCTCGGGCATCTGGTCAGGATGCCTCCTGGACGCCTCCCTGGTGAGGTGTTCCGGGCACGTCCCACCGGGAGGAGGCCCAGGGGAAGACCCAGGACACGCTGGAGGGACTATGTCTCCCGGCTGGCCTGGGAACGCCTTGGGATTCCTCCTGAGGAGCTGGCCCAAGTGGCTGGGGAGAGGGACGTCTGGGCCTCCCTACTGAAGCTGCTACCCCCGCAACCCGACCCCGGAAAAGAGGAAGAAGACGGACGGACGGACGGAGGTTATTAAAAAATGGTCAGATAGGACAGCGTTGTGAGGAAATACTGTTAATTCTTCATAATCAATTCCGTATGTCAGCACAAGATCCAAAGTATGATGGCAAGAGTGCATCGGTTTTTGCACATTTTGAGCAAAACCAATTGAATCTAGGATAATTTTCAAAGGCTACACTAAGGTTATCACAAAAAGTGTCAACATGAATGTTAAAATCCCCCACAATAATAACCTTGTCAGTGTTTATCACCAAATCACAAAAAAGTCTGACAACTGATCCAAAAACTGAGAGTAAAGGCCTGGTGGACGATACAAAACAACAAATAGAAGAGGTTTTATTGCTTTGCAATTTGGATGAGAGAAACTGAGGGTTAAATCACTGACTTTTCTTCTAAACCTAAGTTGGTGGTCTTTGAACTCTTTTACTATTTACAAACAATGAACCACGTCTGAAGGTAAAAAAGAAAAGATAAAGGACACTTCAGCTATCTAAACACAGATGCACACTGTATTTAAAAACCTAAATCAGATCCACAGATTTAGCAAGGCTTTTTCTAATTTTACATGCACTGAAGGCTATTAGGTTTTGTCTCTAAAGAGTGCACTGTTTATGCGCCGCATCAGCGCAGCACAAATATCCAATATCCAACCTATGAAAATAATTTCACTGTGGTCAAAAATCCATGGTTTTGTATTGTAAGGTCCTTCTTGTAATTCTTGTCATGGCTGAGGCAAGAACATCCTCATAAAACCCTAAATTTAACTGAGGCAAACTTTGGAGCAAATCAGACAGTCTGGTCTCCCCTCTCCACTTTTGCGGTCCAATGCAGCGAGGACTGCTCAGACTCCTACATAAGAGAAACTAAACAACAGCTACATAAACGCATGGAGCAGCATAGGAGGACTAGCAGCTCGGAGCAAGATTCAGCATAGGGGTGAAACAAGCTGTCTTGGTCCAAAGAGCAAAGCCATCAGTGAACAAAGGGGGAGAACTGAGCTTCATCTCCCCAGAGTTTACAGCTCGGTCCTCCAACACGTTCCAGAGAGATTACATCAGCATCTCATCATGGTTCAGGTGACCAAGTCCTCCTCTCACACCAAGCAGCAGCTTCTAACCAGTACAGTGGTGGTGGGTCGTTGATTTGCATCTCACTTGGACGGGGCCTTGGAGGATGGGCCTCCATGTGCTTAAAACAGCAGCGTCTTCAACTTGTCAAGTGTGAGTTGCCAGAATTTACAAAGGCTCCTGGATGGGGTCAAAACATTTTCAGAAAAACTGAGTGAAATTCTGGTTGCCTCTGATTTAAGCCTGTTTGCTGTGTATTTACATGGTAACAGAATGTACATGTACTCAAAATGTGCATGTAAATGTACTCAAAATGTGCATGTTTATTTTTCCTATTTTACAGGTATGTTTGTGAAGGATTTCAAATCCCCCCTGCAGTGGCCTGTTATGTCTGATATGCCTGTGTGTAATGGGATTATTTGGCTGGATGAGATAGAGGCTGTCATCTGGGAAACCCAGACTGAGACTGTGGCTCAAAATTACAAACTGTAGAGAAGGTAAATCACCTGGGACTGTTCAGTCATGTTTCACAGCAACAGCAACACATACACCCTTGTCTTAAATACTTGCTCAGGACCTTGCCTTGGCTTCCACTGGGTTTCATTTTAAACCATTTCTATGACCTTACCCTAAACTTAAACCTAATTAACATCTTAGTCCTAAACCTAAACCCTAGCTCCCCCCCAAAAATAGCATCAAAGTCCTCACTTTTCTTGTAAAATACTAACAAATTCTCATCCAGCTGTGTATATCCAGTATAAGTGGAAACACATACACATAACATGCTTTAGATAAAACAGGAAAAATATTAATTTAAAGCATCTTGTTGTTGCCTCAAGCTAAGACCTGAGAGCTGCTCGTTCTGAATTTTCCTTTTTTAAACATCACAACTAGTTTCTCCAAAGCTGGTTCATCTGAGCATCCTATTAGAGGTGAGCAGATCGATCCTAGTATTGATCCTATCGATACCAATGCTTGTATTGATATTGAACAATACTCGTTTATCAAGATCGATGCTGCAGAGTCACCAGTCTCCCCGTCTGTGTCACAGCACTTTGCTGCTCTCCCTACCTTCTCGTCACCGGCACACAGGCTCAGCCTGGTCCGCCCACTCACTCTCTGTTTCCCTCTGATAGACTGGCGACCTGTCCAGGGCGGCCCACTGGAGATAGACACCAGCCCTCCCACGTTCCTACATGGGAAAGTGTCTATAGAAAATGGAAGGGTGGATGGAAAACCTATTGGGATAGTAATGTGCTAATAACAATGTAATAACTTGTTGTTGAGAAATTAACACATTTATACAATTGAAGTATCCAATAATACCAGCTGCTAACATGAGGAAAGAAAGGGGTAATGTTAGATTAAAAAATATATAACTTAATGTTTAGTTTCTGCAGTCAATATGATGTATTTACCAATTATAAATGTATGGATGATGACTATGGAATAATCTGGTGAAGTAAAAATGTGATAACTTGTGAATATCATGTAAATACAAACATTTTACAGTGCAATTATCTAGTTTTAACAGTTTGTAATAAGATTGATCAGCTTTTCAAAACAAAGCTTGGAAACACCTGGCGTACCACATAAGGTTACTCAATTAAATGAGGAATTATTGATGAATACTTGTTAGCTGTAGCTAGGTGCAAAGACACCACGTAATCTCTACAGTTATAGAAACATTGGCCACATTTACACCATTGGCCACATTGGCCACATTTACACTTGTCTTCCGGCGGCGCCCCTGGCGGCAGCAGCCGAACACAGCTCTGTACCAACTCGCGGACTTTTTGCATAAAAATGCATAAAAATGCCGCCAAACTCGCTGGAAACCACTCATCTACCCAGCCGATCAGTACTTGACCGCGAGCGCCTGTTGGAGTTGCGATCAAGTTGTGTTTTTGGACTTTTAAATACCACGCTCGTCTGCTTACGTGACTGTGGCGTCCTACGGAGACCAGCCCCGGAGGCCTGTGAAGCGGCGGCCTCGACGAGCAGCTCACGCCGGAGGAGAGCGACGCGGAAGCGGTGTAGCCGGCTGAAGAAGCGCGGGTGCCGAGGAGGCTTAGCAGCGAGGCTAAAGGCTAACCCATTCAGACCGCCGCTACCATCCATCTGGCTTTCCAACGTTCGCTCACTGGACAACAAAATGGACCATTTACAACTCGAGCTCTCTACAAAGAGAGAGTTCAGGGACTGCTGCGCTCTCATTCTGACCGAAACATGGCTTTCATCATCAATCCCAGACAACGCCGTTAGCCTGGAGGGGCTAGCTACTTTCCGCGCCGACAGACAGACAGAACTCTGCGGTAAGACCCGAGGGGGCGGACTCTGCGTTTACATCAATAACACCTGGTGTAAAAATGCTAGATTAGTCACAAGTCTCTGCTCTCCGGACATTGAGCTTATGATTATTAGCTGCAGACCTTTTTATCTGCCTAGAGAGTTCACTGTTGTTATCATCGCAGCGGTTTACGTCCCTCCCAGCGCTGATACTAAAGAGGCTATGACTGTTCTCTATCGGACTATCTCTGAGCTGCAATCTGCACACACAGAGGGTGTTTTCATCATTGCTGGGGATTTTAACCAGGCAAATATGAAAACTGTTCTCCCTCATTTTTACCAACACGTGGATTTTGCAACTCGGGGAGAGAACACTCTAGACCTAGTTTACACAAACATAAAAGGAGCATTCAGAGCAGCCCCCCGCCCCCACCTGGGCTCTTCAGACCACCTTTCTGTGATGCTAATTCCTGCATACAGGCCCCTGCTGATCAGAGCAAAACCAACAGCGAGGCAGGTGAGGGTGTGGACTGAAGGAGCAATGGAGGCGCTCCAGGACTGTTTTGAGTGCTCTGACTGGAACATGTTCAAAGCTGCAGCAACTTATGAGGACAAGATCAACATTGATGAGTACGCCATGACCGTGTCAGCCTACATCAACAAATGCATTGAGGACGTCAGCACCACCAAGACCATCATCACCCGAGCCAACCAACGACCCTGGATTACTGCGGAGGTCCGTCAAGCGCTAAAAGCACGGAACTCAGCCTTCAAGTCTGGTGACAAGGAGGCTCTGAGGACAGCGAGAGCCAACCTGAACCGTGCCATCAGGCTAGCAAAGCGGAACCACAGCCAGAAAATCAAGGAGCTTTTCCATGACGCCAGCGACACCAGGAGTATGTGGAAAGGCATCCGGGCGATCACTGAATACAACACGCCCTCCCCCCCGGTGGGTGAAGTTGATGCTGACTTCCTCAATGGACTAAATAACTTCTTTGGGAGGTTTGAGGCACTAAACAGCACTCTAGCAGTGAAAGCTGTTCCCCATCAGGAAGAGGAGGTCCTCTGCCTTGACACTGCCGACGTGTTGAAGACTCTGAGGAGAGTCAACCCGCGAAAGGCCCCAGGCCCCGACAACATACCTGGGCGGGTGCTCAAGGAGTGTGCAGGTCAGCTGGCTGGTGTCCTCACAGACATTTTTAACACCTCGCTGGACCAAGCCACAGTGCCTGCATGCTTCAAGTCTGCCTCCATCATTCCGGTGCCGAAGAAACCTCAAGTCACCTGTTTCAACGACTACCGGCCTGTTGCACTGACTCCCATCATGATGAAGTGCTTTGAAAGGCTGGTAAAGGAACACATCGTCTCCAGTCTCCCCCCAACACTCGACCCGTTCCAGTTTGCCTACCGACGGAACCGCTCCACTGAGGACGCCATCTCCTCTGCTCTTCACCTGAGCCTGGCACACCTGGAGGAGAAGAACACGCACGTGCGGATGCTGTTCCTGGACTTCAGTTCAGCGTTCAACACCATCATCCCACAGCACCTCGTGGGAAAACTGGAGCATCTGGGCTTCAACACACCCCTTCGCAACTGGCTGCTAGACTTCCTCACAAACAGACCTCAATCAGTCCGGGTCGGACAGAACACCTCTGATGTCATCACCCTCAGCACGGGCTCCCCTCAGGGCTGCGTCCTGAGCCCCCTGCTGTTCACTCTGATGACACACGACTGCGTCCCCAGGTTCACCACCAATCACATCGTGAAGTTTGCGGACGACACAACGGTGGTGGGCCTGATCAGAGACGACAACGACCAGGACTACAGAGAGGAGGTGGAGCAGCTGGTGGGCTGGTGCAGAGACAACAGCCTGATCCTGAACGTGGAGAAGACGAAGGAGATCATCGTCGACTTCAGGAAGAACCGGCCTCACCATGCTCCACTGCTCATCAACAGCTCAGCTGTGGAGGTGGTCAGCAGCACCAAGTTCCTGGGGGTGCACATCACGGACAACCTCAGCTGGACTATGAACACCATGTCACTGGTGAAGAGGGCACAGAAGCGACTGTACTTTCTGCGGAGGATGAGGAGAGCCCGCCTGCCCCCGCCCATCCTCACGACTTTCTACAGAAGCACCATAGAGAGTATTCTGACCAGCTGTCTCTCTGTGTGGTGTGGAGGCTGCAGTGCCTCCGACTGGAAGAACGTGAGGAGAGTGGTGAGGACAGCAGAAGGGATCATCGGGGCTCCTCTTCCCTCCATTAAAGACATTTCATCGCAGCGCTGTGTGTCTCGAGCCCGTAACATCATCAGGGACCCCTCACACCCCCACCATAGACTATTCTCCCTGCTGCCCTCTGGAAAGAGGTTCCGCAGCATCCGTTGCAGGTCCACCAGGTTCTGCAAAAGCTTTTTCCCTGCTGCCATCAGACTGTTGAACTGCTGAAGTATAAAAACGGACTGTGTACCACACTCGACCCGCTAATTTGCACATTTGTATATATCCTTCAATATCGCTGCTGCACTTTTTCCGGAAACGTACTGCAAAACTGTTTACAATGCAACTGTCTATTGTTAAATCACTGCTGCACCTTACTGCATAATTGTTTACATTGCTTACATTGTTTTTACATTTCAATCTGCCTACTGCTCACTGCTGCACTTTATCCGAAAGTTAATTGAAAGTTATCCTGTATTTGACTATGATTTACCACTGCATTTTTCTTTTCTTATCCTGTACTGTAAATTCACTGCAAGGTATCCTGTAGAGTTACTGCAATCTTTCTGAGCTGTATGAAAAAAACGAAATTTCGTTCTGTATGCACTCTGTGCTACAAAATGACAATAAAGAAAGTCTAAGTCTAAGTCTAAGTCTAAGTCATTGCTGGTCATCTGTATATCGTGTCTCTCACAAATCCAATACTAATAGAGAAAGACTGGGAGTTAGACAAGACATTCATCTCTGAACAAGTGTTAATATTGTATAGATGGGGAATTCTGGATCAGAAGCACAGAATTCAAAAGGAAAACAGGTAGTTCACCTGACTTCTTCGTACCACTTTTCAGACACTTTCTATCAATCAAGGTCACATCTGAGGTTATACTTGCAGGTGTAAACAATGGTGTATTTTTTTAAATTAGTAGTTTCTATTTATGTTCAAAGTCATATATGTAATTTGACGTTGTGACGGTTTTGCAAGATTTTTCTAGGTTTGTAGTTGTTTGTTCTTTTGTTATATATAGGGGTGCCAGCCAGGTATCCCTCCTGACAAGTAGGATTTTAAGTTTTGTTTTTTGTTTCTTTACCAGTCACACAAGGGCCATACACTTCAAGATGTAGACTCTTAAAAACAATGAATGACAATTTTACACATAAGACCAATGACAGAAATGCATGTCCCACAATTTTTTGTATTTTTTAAATGTCCATCCAAAAATAAACATAATTCCCTTCCCCACAAAACTGTATCCTTGTTTCCTCTCAAGTAGGCAGGCTCCAACGCAAATTGCCCCACAGCAAGAGCTGTGAATAAACAGAAAATACATAATAATAATAATAATAATAATTGAACTTTATTGATCTCACAATGGAGAAATTCACTTCTGCATCTTAACCCGTCCCCTTGGGGAGCAGTGGGCTGCCATGTGCGGTGCCTGGGGAGCAATTGGGGGTTAAGGGTCTTGCTCAGGGACCAAAAGAACCCATACACAATTTTAATTCTACAATACACCAGCATAATCACAACACCACAAACAAAACGTACAAAAAATAGACTTACAGATCAGGAGATGGAAATCTGGCACAGAGCAGAAACAGGAACAGGTTTTCTTTTGTTGCTTTCACTGGACAAATAAATTTACATTTAACTCATCTGATTTATTTACAAATCAGATGAGTGCACGTGGTTAGGGCCGTGGCCAGGGCGTGTCTTGGGCTGTCAAAAGACAGGAGAGAAAAAACGGTACAGCCAGCTCTGTGAAACAAGCAGGTTGTCACAACATCTGCTTATTCCAATGAATATGAATGTTTTGATGCAATTTTCTTTGTAATCTTTATTTAACAATCACAGCAGACACCCTGTGTACTTTTAAGACTAATCTTAAAACTTTCCTTTTTGACAAAACTTATAACTAGAGTGGTTCATGTTACTCTGAGCTACCTTTATAGTTTTACTGCTATAGGCTTAGGTTACTGGAGTATATCAGGATCTAATTTTCTCACTACATTGAGTTCTACTGTTCTTCAATTATGCATTATGTGTTGTCATTTCTGCTTTAACTTCCTGTTCTCTCTCTTTTCTCTTCATAGTAGGTACACCTGGTCTGGCGTTCTGTTAACTGTGACATCATCCAGAGAAGACGGCTCACCCGCTACTACCTTCTAATGTAGAACAGATTACTAGATCAATGTGTGCTTCTGTGCTTTTTTGTTTCTCTTGTTGTGTCTCTGCTCTGTCTTCCGTAACCCCAGTCGGTCGAGGCAGATGACCGTTCATACTGAGCCCGGTTCTGCCGGAGGTTTTTCCTTCCCGTTAATGGGGAGTTTTTCTTCCCACTGTCGCTTCATGCTTGCTCAGTATGAGGGATTGCAGCAAAGCCATGTACAATGCAGACGACTCTCCCTGTGGCTCTACGGTTCTCCAGGAGTGAATGCTGCTTGTCGGGACTTTGATGCAATCAACTGGTTTCCTTATATAGGACATTTTTGACCAATCTGTATAATCTGACCCAATCTGTATAATATGATTGAACTTGATTTTGTAAAGTGCCTTGAGATGACATGTTTCATGATTTAGCGCTACATAAATAAAATTGAATTGAATTGAACTTTTTATTTGGTGGAATTGTTTTTCTGCCTGAAAAAAATTGATTAATTCATTCAGATGCTGTGAAAGGCTGAGGCTGTGTAAGAAATAGGGGGGCTTACAAAAAAAGATACCAAAAAAAAAAAAAAAACTTGTTCAGAGCACAGTAATGGTTCCCAGACATTGCCGGAAAGGTCTCAGCTCAAAGCTGAACACAAAGCCTGCATTTTCCAACAGATCATTCAGAGTTGCTGCATATGAGACCTCAGACATCTCAAGCGGGACATAGCAATCTCTTCTCTTTGTTTGATGGCAAAAAGATTTAGCTCTATTCCTTCTGTGTACTAATGGACAGAAATAAGAAATACAATGGGAAATACCCCCAAAGAACAGGAAAGTGATGAGAGAAAAGAGTGAAAACATAATGAGAGGATAGGGAAGCATAATATGTGATGTAGTACAGAAATGTAGGCAGGTGTTGCTGTCTACTGGCTCAGTAGAACTAGACCCTGCAGCGAATCCCTGCTGTGTGTGCGAGGTGAGGCTACTTCGAGCTCTGCTCATTACCCTCTTAATGTAACAGAGACATCTGTTACATCTCTGTTCCCTTTTTTCCTCAATATTTCTTTCATTCTGCCAACCATATCTCTCCCTAGAAGCAAAGAGATGTGAATAGAGCCTAAATGTTGGGAAGGAACAGAACAATGGTACTGCCAAGTGTCCAAGAGGGATGCTGGGGAGAAAGATAGTAAAGATGATTGCAGAAAGAAGGATGGAGAAAAGTAAAGGTGGAAAAAGATAAGATGAACAGAGCCAAGCTTTTAGCTCCAGGCTGGGTAATAAGATGCTAATAAGTTAAATCAACTTAACATCAGAATCATTCTCTGGCCTGAGGTTCTAGAGTCTAAATCAATAGAACAACAGAAACATTGTTTGTGATCCTCCTGTCACAGCTTGTTTAAGTACATGGACTCAAACCAAATATGACTTTAATCTTTACAGAGATAGCCCATGATTTCATGGAGAACCAAAAACTGCTTGTGTGCACCCAACATGGATTCAGAAAAGACAGATGAACATATGTGGTTTTACTGGATTTAGGTGAAGAAATCTATATTTCTTTAGATTACAAATGTTATATAGTAGGGATCTTTATAGACCTAAACAAGCTTTTCATACCATTCATTTTTATATATTACTCATAAGTCTAGGTCGTTGATTTTATATTTCAGTTTATTATAGAAAAATTCAATTCAATTCAATTCAATTTTATTTATATAGCGCCAAATCATGAAACATGTCATCTCAAGGCACTTTACAAAGTCAAGTTCAATCATATTATACAGATTGGGTCAGATTATACAGATTGGTCAAAAATGTCCTATATAAGGAAACCAGTTGATTGCATCAAAGTCCCGACAAGCAGCATTCACTCCTGGGGAACCGTAGAGCTACAGGGAGAGTCGTCTGCATTGTACATGGCTTTGCTGCAATCCCTCATACTGAGCAAGCATGAAGCGACAGTGGGAAGAAAAACTCCCCATTAACGGGAAGGAAAAACCTCCGGCAGAACCGGGCTCAGTATGAACGGTCATCTGCCTCGACCGACTGGGGTTACGGAAGACAGAGCAGAGACACAACAAGAGAAACAAAAAAGCACAGAAGCACACATTGATCTAGTAATCTGTTCTACATTAGATGGTAGTAGCGGGTGAGCCGTCTTCTCTGGATGATGTCACAGTTAACAGAACGCCAGACCAGGTGTACCTACTATGAAGAGAAAAGAGAGAGAACAGAAAGTTAAAGCAGAAATGACAACACATAATGCATAATTGAAGAACAGTAGAACTCAATGTAGTGAGAAAATTAGATCCTGATATACTCCAGTAACCTAAGCCTATAGCAGTAAAACTATAAAGGTAGCTGAGAGTAACATGAGTCACTAGTTATAATTTTTGTCAAAAAGAAAAGTTTTAAGCCTAGTCTTAAAAGTAGACAGGGTGTCTGCCTCACGGACCAAAACTGGGAGTTGGTTCCACAGGAGAGGAGCCTGATAGCAAAAGGATCTGCCTCCCATTCTACTTTTAGAGACTCTAGGAACCACCAGCAGACCTGCGGTCTGAGAGCGAAGTGCTCTGTTAGGAACATACGGGGTAATCAGAGCTCTGATATATGATGGAGCTTGATTATTAAGGGCTTTATACGTTAGAAGGAGAATTTTAAATTCTATTCTTGATTTAACAGGAAGCCAATGAAGGGAAACTAAAATTGGAGAAATATGATCCCTCTTGTTGATTTTCATCAGAACTCTTGCCGCAGCATTTTGAATCAGCTGAAGACTTCGAACTGCATTTTGTGGACTTCCTGATAGTAAAGAATTACAATAGTCCAGCCTTGAAGTAACAAATGCATGGACTAGTTTTTCAGCATCACTCCTGGACAGAATGTTTCTAATTTTGGCGATATTCCGGAGGTGAAAAAAGGAAACTCTGGAAACCTGTTTAATATGGGATTTAAATGACATGTCTTGGTCAAAAATAACACCAAGATTTTTAACTTTATAACCAGAGGCCAAGTTAATGCCACCCAGATTAAGTGATTGGTTAAGAAGTTTATTTTTTGAAGACTCTGGCCCAAAGATTACAACTTCTGTCTTGTCAGAATTTAAATGCAGGAAATTTAAAGTCATCCAGCTTTTGATGTCATCAAGACATGACTGCAGTCGAAGTAACTGATTGGATTCATCAGGATTTATGGATAAATATAGCTGAGTGTCATCAGCATAACAGTGGAAATTAATCCCATGCTGTCTGATAATTTTGCCTATCGGAAGCATATATATAGTAAAGAGAATTGGTCCAAGGACTGAAACCTGTGGTACTCCACAGGTGACCCTAGAGTTTGAGGAAGATTTATTATTAACATGAACAAATTGGAATCTGTCTGACAGATAAGATTTAAACCAGCCTAATGCTTTCCCCTTAATCCCTACAGTATGTTCAAGTCTTTGTAGGAGAATATTGTGATCAACTGTATCAAACGCAGCACTGAGATCTAACAGGACAAGTATAGACACAAGTCCATTATCTGAGGCCATGAGAATATCATTAGTGACCTTCACCAGAGCTGTTTCAGTGCTATGATGAGCTCTGAAGCCTGACTGAAACTCCTCAAGTAGGTCATTACTTTGTAAATGTTCACAAAGTTGATTAGCAACTACTTTCTCAAGAATTTTAGATAAGAAAAGAAGATTAGATATAGGTCTGTAATTTACTAACTCATCTTGATCAAGAGAAGGTTTCTTAAGTAAAGGTTTAATAACAGCTACTTTCAAAACCTGTGGTACATATCCATTTACTAAGGATAGATTAATCATGTCTAAAATAGTGCCACTGATCAAAGGGAATATGTCCTTAAACAACTTGGTTGGGATTGGGTCTAACATACAGGTAGAAGGTTTAGATGAAGCTAAAATTTTAGATAGCTCAGAAAGCTATCTAAAATTATCTATAAAATCTATATATCTATAATTATCTATAAAATCATTACTACTAAGAGCTAAGGGAATGGATGGATCAACAGAGCTGTGGCTCTGGGTAAGTTTGGCAACTGTACTAAAGAGAAATCTAGGATTATTTTTATTCTCTTCAATTAATGATGAAAAATATGCTGCTCTAACTCTGCGGAGGGTCTTGTTATACAACAATAGTCTGTCCCTCCAGATTAAGTAGGATTCCTCTTGGTGTGTAGAGCGCCATTTTCTCTCCAATTTCCTAACATTGTGCTACAAGGAACGCAGCTCTGAATTAAACCAAGGAGCCAGCTTCCTGTGAATAATCACCTTCTTTTTCAAGGGAGCTACATTGTCTAATGCAGAACGCAATGAGGAAGTCACATTGTTAGCAAAGGTATCGATTTGTGAATGGGAAGAAACAGCAATGCTGCCATCTACAGGGCATTTCTGCAATACTGAGGATATTAAGAAGGGGACAGACTCTTTAAGTTTTGATACAGCATTATCCGATAAAAATCTACTATAATGGAACCCTCTTTTGGGGGTGGAGAATTCAGTTAGATTAAACTCAAATGTTATTAAAAAATGATCAGACAGGACATGGTTGTGAGGAAATACTGTTAATTCTTCACAATCAATGCCATATGTCAGCACAAGGTCTAAAGTATGGAGCCGAGAGTACGTCGGTTCATGCACATTTTGAGCAAAACCAATTGAATCTAGGATAGTTTTAAAGGCTACACTAAGGTTATCACATTCAGTGTCAACATGGATGTTAAAATCACCCACTATAATAACCTTATCAGTATTTAACACCAAATCAGATAAGAAATCTGACAACTCATCCAAAAACTGAGTGTAAGGGCCTGGTGGACGATACAAAACAACAAACAGAAGAGGTTTTATTGCTTTGCAGTTTGGATGAGGGAAACTGAGGGTTAAATGTTCAAAAGAACTGTAATTATTAGTTGGCCTGGGACTAATTAATAAATCAGACTGAAAGATAGTTGCCACTCCTCCTCCTCTTCCCACAGATCTGGGAATGTGGAAATTTGAATAACTGGAGGGGGTTGACTCATTTATACTAACGTAGTCCTCTTGTAGCCAGGTTTCTGTGAGACAAAACAAATCAATCTGATTATCAGAAATCAATTCATTAACTAACAAAGTCTTTGGAGGGAGAGACCTTATATTTAATAGACCACATTTTATTATTTTATTTTTAGGTTCAAGGTGAACCATATTGATTTTTATTAGGTTTTTATGATTTGTTCCTTTTAGATCAGTTTTTGATCTGTTAAGTTTTGGCCGTGGGAAAGACACCGTCTCAATAGGGTAATGGGTGGGTAACAGTACAGAAGCTGCAGAGAGGTGTGTTAAACTACGGCTCTGCTTCCTGGTCTGGACCCTGGGTTGTCAGCATTTAGGAGAACTAATAAATCCGGCCAGATTCCTAGAAAGAAGAGCTGCACCATCCAAAGTAGGATGGATGCCGTCTCTCCGGATCAGACCAGGTTTTCCCCAGAAAGTTCTCCAGTTATCAATGTAGCCCACGTCGTTTTCAGGACACCACCTAGACAACCAGCGGTTGAATGATGACATGCGGCTAAACATGTCATCACTGGTCAGATCAGGCAGGGGACCAGAGAAAATTACAGAGTCCGACATAGTTTTAGCAAACTCACAAACCGAAGCAACACCAACTTTGGTGAACTCTGATCGGCGTGACCGGGTGTCATTACCGCCAGCGTGAATAACAATTTTGCGGTATTTACGCTTATCCTTAGCCAGTAGTTTTAGGTAGGATTCTATGTCGCCTGTTCTGGCCCCTGGTAGGCATTTAACTATGGTCCCTGGTTTCTTTAGTGCCACATTTCTTATTATGGAGCTGCCAATAATTAAGGTCGGCTCCTCGGCGAGATTGTCGCTCAGAGGGGAAAATTTATTAGAAACGCAGATGGGTTGGTGGTGATCTGGGGTCTGTAATCTAGAGCTATGCTTCCTACGAACTGTCACCCAGCCAGCCTGGTTACCCGGCTGCTCGGGTGCTACAGCTTTAGGTTCGCTACGTGAAGTTACTCTATGCGGCTCCGCACTAGCAAAAGAGCGGCTATCAGCTGGTTTTTCAACAGCACGGAGCCGGGTCTCCAATTCTGACACCCTCGCCTCCAAAGCTACAAAGACACTACATTTATTACATGTACCATCATCACTAAAGGAGGCAGAGGAATAACTGAACATCTGACACAGAGAGCAGCAGATAGGAGACTTAGTCAGGGACGGAGAAGCCATTATGAGGCTAAGGCTTGGCTAGCGCTAGGCTAGCGCTAGGCTAGCGCTAGGCTAAAGCTAGGCTAACGCCCTATTATCACGCCAAGGAACAAACCGTGTGAAACACGAGGAGTTCCCAAACGTGATGAGCAGCCACAGACAATGTTTTAAAAGTGCTTATGTTTGGAAACAGATGTTACAGCAAAGAGGTTTAAAGATAAAAAGCGAGAGAGCCTGGAGCAAAGCTCCGTCGTTCACACAGCAACAACAGGAAGTGACACAATACGCCTTACCGCAAACAGGAAGTCCGCCCAAGCCTTCCCGTAAGGAAAGAAAATGCATTTAATTGCTCTGTGGAATGTAAACACATATGCCATCTTAACTGTTTGAACAAGTAAATAACAGATGGCTGAGTGCAACTGAACGCAGCATTGAATGATCTGGGAGAAATATAGTGCTACCCTCCCTGCTGTGTTTGGGCTGTGTCAGCGAGTCAATAAGTGCAGAGGGAAGTGACGTCCATAGTATGGGAAAGTAGGCCAGATCTACGGGTAGGATATTTTGTTAGAATGCCGTTTAATGATGATGTTAAATGAATAACCAGCACCGGATAACAGGAGTAAAGCTGAACACTGCTCTGCTAAATATTACTGAATAATATTACTGCAGAGCCTAGGCATTTAAAATCTAAAGCCAGAGAACATTTGTATATCAGAATATATCCAGGAGATCATTGCATGCTGATGGAAAGGAAGCTGATTCCACTGGGTCGGCACCAGCAGGTTTGCAAAATACTTGTGAAAGCCAATCGAATGAAGACAGAAGGATATAATAAAGCACTCTGAGGGAAGGTAGAGAAAGGAAAAAGAAAATGTAAACAACTACCTGAGAAGACAACATCCACAGATGATAAAAAAACACATTATCCCTGAGGGACAGAGGTGGAAAAACAGGCTCAGAGAACAGGTGCTGGATGGACAGAGAGAGGAGGAGAAAAAAAGTCACCAGGGAAGATGGGAGTGACAGGAAAAGATGAAGACAGAAAGAGAATGAGGAGAGTGAGAATGTCAGACAGGTAAACCAAAGAGGGGGACAGAAAAACAGGAGAAGCCACAGTGTGGAACAAGCTAAGAATGAGAGAATGACAGACAGCAGAGCTCAGACAAAGACAGAAAAAACGGATAGATCAGCAACCATTATTCATCTCCAGATGACATATTCTAAAATCAAATCAAGCTTCTTTATGGATTAAACAGAACTTCTCCATAAATCATACCCACATTAACCATCAGCTTAACTCTTCTGTCTGCTCCAGTTTGTCTTTGGATCTAAATTATTATCATTAACCATTTATGAAACTTTCATTTAGAAACAATCTCATTACTCTGATCTGTATTGTGGTTGCACCCTCAAAGTGGGGATGCACTAAAAATATTTTGATTTATTGTAGGTTGTAGGATCAAATTTGATAGTTTTTATTGTTTTATTTTCAGAGCCCTTAAGTGGGTCACAAACAGTGAAGAATTAAAATGTCCAAATAAACTGCCATAACTTTTTACTGGCAGCTATAGTGGAACCTTTGGCTCAAACACATAACAGTGGTTTTAATGACCAATAATGACCCACATGACATTTGAGAACTGTTTGTTTCTTTAGTCCCTTATGGCACGGAAAAAAATATTAAATACGTTTTGCTGTATTATGACACTGCTAAACTAAAAAAACAGTAATTTATTTCTAAAAAAACAATTTATGATTATTTCATATTAGGAAAGTGCTGCTCTGGGTAATAGTATTCAGTGTGAAGTATTGGTGTCACGATTTGTCTTTGGATGAACCCGGACACAGCACACACACACAGAGCTGGTTTTAAGAGAGTTTATTGCAAGCAGTGAATACTGATGACATGATGAACCAGAGTCTGTAACCAGGCGGAGATGGAGGATACTGGGGCTGACTGGCAGGTACAGAGCAGAGTAATAGTCCATAAAAGAGTTAGGCAACAGAGTCCGCAGCTGGGCAAAGAGTTAGCCAGAGCTAGTGATGGGTCGATGAGGCGTCATGAAACGTTTCGACACATTGCCAAACTGTATTGATACTGTGCCGATACTGTGTCACTGAATACTGACACCTGCTGGACCTTAAAAATCCCTACAGGCAACCTGGTTGACAGAGTTAACTGACACTGATTTGATGACCAAGTATACACAATACAATTTAAATCATTGTATGTTGCATTGTATTATTTTATATTTTCATTTGAATTAAACATATATTTGATTTTTTTTAGATACAGTCAATAAATAATGTGAACCTGTATCATAATAACCTCTAAGTAAACATGTTGTGAACGAGGATGCTTGTAGACAGGTTTTTTTATTTTTATTTTTTACAAATTGTTTGCTGCCATGTCCTTTCAATGTTGAGTATGACAAAGGGAGGAAGAACTACCCAGAGTAGCAGCTTTCTACTAAGGGTAGATCAGCCGTTTTTTCTGAAACGACGCTCAGAACAAAGACGGACAGCGCAACCCGCCCAACCATAAAGGCGTCTGCCCAACCCATCCATCAGTGGTGCGCTCTGATCAGCACCTGGCGCTCACAGAGCGAGACTGTGGTACATCATCACACCAGAGTTGCAAAATGGTTAAAAATTAACCATTATTAACTGTTATTTTGTTTACAGTTCAGCTTGGATTTTATTTACTGTGCAGCATAGCTTTGCTGTGCACGCTGCTGTGCGCGAATGCACACGCGTGCAGCTTAGAGGGAACAGAAACAGTTTGGCGCGTCAGTCAGTTCGAAACAGTTCCTGTATCGGTCACGTGACTTTCCCGTGTCGACACGCGCATCAACACGGGTTTTGCTCTATGAGCTCGACTCATGCGCCGACGCATCGGTGTTGCCGGACCCATCACTAGCCAAAGCTCTCGGCAGGCCCTTCAGCACGGCAGGGAATGAGTTTTTGAAGGCCAGAGTAACAGCAGGGTTAAAAGCAGGACAGGGTGGATACTTGAAGACCCGAACCATGGCAGGATAACAGCTAATCCAGGTGAATACTTGCAGATTGAGTCAACACAGTCCAGAAACTCAGCCTGAGATGCAGAGGGGAGACAGGTGGATCCAGAAGCCAGCATGGATACAAATCAAAACACTAAAGTAGAAAACAAATGGTCAGAATGTGCAAACCAGGCAGACAGGCGAGGAGTAGGTGTAGAATAATGACGGACCGGCACTAGAGTGAAACAAAGGGAGGCTTAAATAGGGAGGCTGGCAGGGGAAATGACTCTGACTGATGATTGACAAATTAACTACCAACAGGTGTGACTGACTGCAAGGGGAGTGAAGTGAAGGCTGAGTGAGAAGGGGAGGAGGAAACTAAAACTAACAATACATAAAGTCAAATCATAACTAGAACCCAAAGAAAGAGGAAAAACTGAAAACTAATAGTAAACAAAAGCCGAGTCAAAACTAAACCATGACAGTTGGTAAATGACATGTACTTGGATCAAGTCTGCTTTATCAAGTCCTGAGGACCTCAAAGTGCTTTACACTACATTCAGTCAGTCCCACATTCACTCACTGAGAGTAGAAAGCTACATTGTATCTACAGCTGCCCTGGGGCAGACTAACAGAAGTGGGGCTGTCAGACAATCAGCTCCACCAAGCCCTCTGATTACCAACAGCAGGCAAAGCAGGTATCTTGCCCAAAACCACAGTGAAAAAGACTGGGAGTTAGACAAGACATCTGATATTGTCAAAGCAGGATTTTGATTCAGCAACCCACTGGTTACATGATGAACTGCCTAGCTCCTGTACTGACCAACATCTGTGTTAAAGTCCTAGATATGGATGATGTTCTAAATCTTCACAAACCTGACAAGAAAGAAGAAGAAACTTCATAGTTAAATAAGGTGAGATCCTTCATGAAGCCAGCGTAATGCGTGCCTTGGTGTCTGGGGCTGCCAGATGTGCCAGAGGTATGCCCAAAGCATCAGTGAATAATTTGCCAGTGCCCTGACTCCACAAGGGTGACTGCTCATACTGGGCCCGGTTCTGCTGGAGGTTTTGCCTTCCCATTAATGGGGAGTTTTTCTTCCCACTGTCGCTTCATGCTTGCTCAGTATGAGGGATTGCAGCAAAGCCATGGACAATGCAGACAACTCTCCCTGTTACTCTACACTTCTCCAGGAGTGAATGCTGCTTGTCAGGACTTCAACTGGGTTCCTCATATAGGACATTTTTTGACCAATCTGTATATTCTGACCCAATCTGAATAATCTGATTGAATTTGACTTTGTAAAGTGCCTTGAGATGACATGTTTCACGAATTGGCGCTATATAAATAAAATTTAATTGCATTGAATTGAACAAGATGATCCCATTAAGCGTGCATCCAATGGAAAGAGGAAGTGTGTACTCTATTTGACCCTAGAAAAGCATTTTCTGATAGCTGATAAAAATAGTTTTTCTGACTACAATCAGCATTACGTAGAGTAGGAGAACTCAGCAGTGTGAGAAAAAGTAGACCCTGATGTCCTCCAGCAGCCTAAGCCTATAGTAGCATAACTATAGAGATAGCCCAAGGTAACCTAAGACACTTTAACTAGAAGCTTTGTCAAACAGAAAAGTATAGCCTCAAAAGTAGACAGGGTGTCTGTCTTACGGACCAAAACTGGGAGTTGGTTCCACAGGAGAGGAGCCTGATAGCTAAAGGATCTCCCTCCTATTTGAAGAGTTTCAGTCAAGCTTCAGAGCTCATCATAGCACTGAATATTACCGGTGGGTGACCTGAATCCCTTACCTTTTGTCCAGTAAAAAAATGCTAAAATGGTTTTGTTTTGTGAGGTAGATTATTTAAGGGCAGCTGCTTTACACATGTAGCGAAAACAGTGTAATGTTTTGGGAACTCGCAGGAGTGGCAAAGAATGATAGTTAAACTGCTAAATTGCAACCTCTGGTTTCGTAACTGTAGCTCAATTTAACCACTCATGATCAGCAGAAAAAAGAAATAGAAATAACAAGAGAGAAAGTTATTATGAAACTGTAATTTCATGTTATGCCATATTAACGCCATGATGAATAATTGATCTCGGATTGAATTCTGAACAGTAGTATGGAGAAGGTAACAGAGGAATTCTGTCCTGCTGCAGAGATGGGGGGATATGGCCAGAAGGATGGCTCCTCCTTTCTCTCAGCCGGGTGCTTCTGACCACCCCCTCTTCAGGCCCTTTTCTGCAGCTCCCACATTCTTCAGTCCCTTCTCAGGAGACTGCTACTCTGGCTGGAGCCCTCAGAGGGGGGCTCCCACTCCAGCTCTACAGCAGCTCTCTCAGACCATCTCTCCCTGGAGCAGACAAAGAAGGCCTGGACCATGAGGCCCTGGTCGGGCCTGACCGACACACATCCACCACCTGGGGAACTTCTCGTCGCCCGGAGAACATGTCCAGGCAAATCCGAGTTAAGTTTGATGTCTTAACCTCATAATCAGATGCAGGAGGAAGGATCCTGCATGCCAAAAACAGCCTTGTTGTATTTCTCCTCAGCCTGTACTGGGAAGAGAACCCAGATGGGGCTGAAAGCTGTATTCTGAAGAAACTATATACATATATATATATATATATATATATATTAGGGCTGGGCAATGATTAAAATATTTAATCGCGATTAATCAGGGCAATTAATCGCGATTAATCGCATTGTATTTACAAACTCCAAGAATGAATTCAAAAGTAGTGTAAAGAGCACTTTTATTTTAATGTTCTGCTGCCATATGAACAAAAGTGTTGTAACATTTGTAGCACTTATCAGTAATACATATTTAGTGTAAAGCTCAACTTAAACATGTAAAACAAAAAATAGCAATAATAATAAATTAAAGCTTATTGCCACTGACAGGGAATTCTCTTTATGGGGAAAAAATCTACCAAAAACAGGCAATTTCTGAGGTAACAGCAGGGAGCAGCATTACCATTTTATGTTCAATACCAAAGTTTAACTTGGCAGTGGTTACAACTAACTTGTTTCTGTCATATTCCATGCTGGAAGAACTTTAAACTGAAATGCTTGCTAACTCGATATGCTTGCGTTGCTTGCGTTTATTTGACGTTGACACGCGTTTTTTTGTTGTTGCTTTCTCGCGTGCATATCCACCTTATTTTTGACGGAAACATGGAGGCAGCGAGTTGACGTTTGTTTGGGCGAGACTTCCGCCCGCTCACTTCCTGTCAGTGTTTAGCTATCTGAGAAGCGGCTCATGCGGCTACTTCGTCTCAAATTACTCGTCATTATGACTTCGAGGAAGACCGGGATCATTTGTGTGGTTAGAGGTTGTCATAGTAACGGGTGTACGTGGAGCAGGAGTGTTTTAATCATCGACCGTGTACAAAAGCTGTGGATACGAGGCGCCCTACTTCATTCACCCTCAGCCGAAGAATGAGGAATCCCTTCGCCTGTGGTTAAAAGCTTAAAATCTGAAGAAACCACCGAAGTGACCATATGTTTTTTTCATTTTGTGGACAAAAGACCAACATAAGACCACATGACGCCAGAAAAGTGTCTGGGCTGCGAAGTTCCATAAAAAAACTAAACCAGGAGACGTCAAGAGGAGAGGAGACAGGTAAGCTAATGTTTTGATATCCTCTCATAACATCAGTTAAATCCCAAACATTACAAAATTAACTGACCAGCAATCTAATCACAACGAGCCAACGGCCAGTATGTTTCTGAATCAGATAATTCATCAGCCTACCTTCCATAAGTCGCCACTGCATGACTGAAGGCTTTCCCTGGAGCCGCAGCATCAGAGCGCTCTGAAGTCTCGTAGAGCCGATTGATGCAGTCAGAATCCAGCAGCGTGAACGTCGGACTAGTTTTAGCTTGAACGGACATCAGCCTCCATGAATACCAGGTCATCCATGTTGATATTTATTAACACCGATCCAACTCTTTCACTGCGTAAGTTCGCTTCGGTAAAGTCGCACAGCAGAGCCGTCCGCACCAAGTAACGACACAAAACAGGTTAAAATGTCCTCGTACGTTATATGAGGCCACTTCTTTGTATCATCCACTCACTCATGAATAGTTTGAAGCTGTGGCCCTGACCTGCCACTTCGATTGCTCTGCAAGTTTTGACACTGTTGCCGCGACAGTTGATCATTTCAGTCAAACTAATGTTATTTGGCCGAGGGAAGCGCTGAAACGGAAGTGCGGCACACACAAACGGAAGTTGGACAGACCTTCACAAAATAAAAGCATGTGAGCAACATGCGTTAACGCGCGTTAAAGAAAATATCGGCGTTAATAGTCTAATGAGTTAACGCGAAATTAACGCGTTAACTTGCACAGCCCTAATATATATATATATATATATATATATATATATATATATATATCACACTGGGAATGTAAATAAGACATCATATGCCCATTCCTATTTCTTTTTGTATTTTCATTCTTATTTTTCTCTTTTTCTTTGATCCACTGTATATATAAAGATTCACTGTATATAACTGATGCACCTTTCCTACTTTTGCACCTTCTCTTATGAGCCGATGTGGCAAGTGAATTTCTCCAATGTGAGATCAATAAAGCCTACCTTATCTTATCTTATCTTATCTTACAATGACTTTAACGACTCCCCATTACCAAGGGGGTGGACCAGTTTCGGTTGAATTTGCATGTTATCTAAGCCTTTACAAGGCCTTTGTTGGGCAGTAGTACAAAGCTTGCAACTCCACATTACTCCAGACTTTTTTGAATTGAGAAAGCTTCCGGGATGACTGAGAATCTTCACTAGCAACATTAACAAACTCAAACAAGAGAATCTATTCAGTAGAATTGTGTTTCTTAGCCAATTATGATTAAACAGCACGTTTTAGCAATGTGCTGACAATCATAACCTTCAAGATGATTTGATTGAATTGACTTCGTGAAGTGCCTTGAGATGACGTGTTGTGAAATGGTGTTATAAAAATTAAAAAATTATTTAACTGGATTGAAATGAGTTTTAAGCCTTGTCTTAAAAGTAGACGGGGTGTCTGCCTCACCGACTAAAACTGGGAGTTGGTTCCACATGAGAAGAGCCTGATAACTGAAGGGTCTGGCTTCCATTCTACTTTTAGAGACTCTAGGAACCACCAGTAGACCTGCAGAGTGAGATATGGGCTTTTCAGATCTCTGATGTATGGTGGAGCCTGATTATTAAAGGTATATAGCCATGTAATATTCTTAGAAAAAAAAACATTGATCATGATAAAATAAGGTTATATACACCAAGGCTCCTTCTTGAGAATGTTTTGAAAGTCCTTTTTAAGCCAAAAAAATTATTTGCTTTCTGGTACGATTAACAGATATAAACAGAAATGGTGACATCTATCGTAGAACTATCATAATGCTGGTTTGCTTAATTAACAAAACAGTATTAAATAATGCCTGACCAAGCCTGACCCTCCGCAATGCCTCGCAATAAAGCGGCAGCTTGGCGTGATCGAAGACCAACCATTATTAATTAAATAAACCAATCGACAAAAACATTAAGAGCCTCGTATCAGAACATATACTCATATCAATCAACTCTGCAGTCACATCTGAGATTCGGCAGGTTTAGCATCCGCTTCAGTGAACACCAATGGTCATACTGTATTCCCAGAGACATTCCATTTTTTTCCGTCTTGGAATCATATTTTTTGCACTTGTTTTTGGACATTTCATCATTGTTTCACTGGGAGATGGTAATAACTGTTAGCCACTTCCTTGATTTAACCCCTGCTGTGCATATGCAGTATGTACTTCTGATAATATCATAAATAAATAAACAAAAAAAAGGCTTTGGATTGATTTTTTTGAGTCTTGTTAGAATTTAAAAGCAGATTTAAAAGCAGGTAGTTAAAGTCATCCAGATTTTGATCTCATCAAGATATGCCTGTAGTTGAAGTAATTGCTTGGATTCATCAGGATTTTTGGATAAATATATAGTGTCATCAGCATAATAGTGGGGATTAATCACATGGTGTCAGACCAGGAAGACTCCTGCTGGAGCAGGAAAGTGGTGCTGGAGCAGTTGGGAGAAGTCGGTGGACCTCCAGGACATGAGGTGAACCCACATGGACTCCCTTGTCAAACTACCTGGACACAGGAACATGCGGTGGGTCCACCTGGACACCCTCATCAGACAATTCCATAATGTAGAAAGGAGGTGGATCCTGGACCCAGGCAAGTGTCTGCGATGTGCAGAGACGGAGAGATGTTTAGGACACTTGAAGACTGTGGAGGAGGTTTTAGCCAGACATTTCGTCATTGAGATGGATACATCGACTGAAACCTCTGTGGCAGTGGCCTGGGGAAGATGGAGCAGTGGATGAAGAGAAGGTGGACCATAGTAATAAGCAGCCACTGCTTCTTCATAACTTCCCTCCATCTACTCAAATCTCTCCAAAATCCCCGTAGGAGGATTGAGAGGAAGATCGTCTGGCAACTGTTTAAACCAGGAAGCCTTGGTTCGGCAGGTGAGGGTGTTTACTAGGTCCTGGGATCTGCCTCCTGACAGCATCAGCTGTGGCATGAGGAGGCAGAGTCAGAAGACACAGAGACAGGGGTAGAAGAAGCCTGTGTCAGTTGTATGGTGAGATGGAGGGCCAGACATCGAGGTGGGAAGAGGATGCCATGTGCTCTATGACTGGTCTGTTCGCTTTGAGGAGGCGGAGCAAATAAATGTCACTGAAGGTCGGTTCAGAACCACCATTTTACAGGGGCGCCTCCAGAAGTTTTTCATAGGGGTGGCCAGAAGGAGCCTCTTAAACTCCTGGGGTGGCACACTGAAACTAAAAGCCATAATTTCAGGATTTTATTCTACGGTTTTAGTAAAGCTACCGGTAGAAAACTATCAGAAAGACTTAAGTAAACACCTATTAATATATTTTGGTTTATTTTTAATGTTACTAATGATCTAATGTGCATAGACACTGACTAATAACAGTACAGTTAACATTTTGAGTTGAACAATAATTGCTTTGTATTGTGTAGTCATGTAGGATTACAGGAAGGTGTAAATGTATTCATTTATTGAAAACTACTGGGGAAAAGCAGATACTGGCGGCTAAAAATAGAAGCAAGAACAGAAATGACATCTTTATTGTTATGCCATAATATGCCATGATGAATAATTGATCTCGGATTGGATTATGAACAGTGGAAGAGTTTAACAAAGGAATTCCACTCTGGCTGCAACATGAGACCCTCAAGGCTTGGACGGCCCCTTCTTCCCAGCAGGAGGTCAGCTGTGACCCCTGCTTGCTATAAAACCTTTCTTTCACAGACACAGAGCTCTCTTCTTCTTCTGCAACTCTCTCCTCCTGACTCCAAGCTGCTGAGACACACACCTCCAAACCCTCGGTTTGGAGGTGTGTGTCCAAACCGAGGGTTTGGAGGCCTTCAGTCACATGGCTCCCCCATGCGGGGGTAGCCATGTGACTGAAGGCCTCCAGGAACCATCCATGGGGCCTGGAAGAGGCCACGAGCTGAGTGAGAGTGAGCCTTTCTGAAACTCAGTTCCTCCCTGGCATAGGGAGAAACTGCCAGCCGAGTCAAAGATAAGTCTCTCACTTCTGCTTAAAACAGATGCCGAAGTGAAGGAATCCGTCTATGCCAACTTTTTTCTGCTTTCTCAGCGCACCACAGACGGAGCTGGTTCCAGGCAACACAGAGCTGAAATGCCGGCACAGAAGCCACCTCACCATGGCAAGGAGAAATCTGCTTAAATCATGACTGCAACCGGGGTCAGAGAACGCGGCAGGGACCAGGCCTCCGACCCGGACAACGCTGTTAGCTCATGCTACATAGCTATCGCTAGCCCGCCAACAACTCCCCTCCTTTAACGTTCCTCCCGTGAATGGCCAAAGCTGGATAGAACTGACACGAGACAGAGGTTTGGGCAGCGGGCTGAGGGTGAAGTAAAAGGTTTATTGGGAAATGTTTTGTAAGCCGTTTGTACACATGGTGCTTTAGAACAAAGGGCTAATGAAATAGCTCACAGTAGCCTTCGTTTCATGGTATTGCTAATATCATTTGAGTGTGTCTTTCTTTGGTTATAACAAGGTTACCTCCACAAGGGTTTCATACATTGATGGGACATTAATGTTTACGTTATCCAGCCACTCATTATGACTAAAAATAAAGCAAAAGCTTTCATTTGTTAGCGCCGAGCATCCGCTAGCCAACATGCTATTAGCCTTGCTAACATCCGGTTTCGGACATTTCAAAAGGAGTATGTTTTAAAACATAAAGAGTAACTGTTCTGCTCCGCCATCCTCCGATGGTGTTATGAGCCTTACTCCCGCATCAATATGGTATATTAATGCCGGTTTTCAAGACAATTTTGATAACTATAGATTTTAACCAGGTTAGCGACGATCGCTGTAGTGCCCCCTAGCGGGCGAGGTTCACATAAACAAAGGCAAGCGATTCTGAATTAAATGATTTTACAGGACAAACCGGTCTTTAGAATATTATTTCAACAAATAATGTTTTGTTTAACTTGGGATTTGCATTTGAATGGATTAAAATACATACAGATGTTGTTTTTTTAACTTCATTCCATGTTTTTGTTAATCAGATCTGCAGTGAACCAGGATTCACTGAAGTATTCTGATTATGACCAACCACTTTTGTTTTGTCTTTTGTTTGTTTTTGCTTGTAAATAGTTCCTTAGCTTAGCTTCTTTTTATCTTCATTTTGCTTAGTAGTTTAGTTAAGTTTTACTAGCCTAGTAGAGAGGATTTATTAATCGAAATATTGTGCCAATTCAGGTAAACAGCATTACACAGTGATCTGATACACCCCCCTCCCTCTCTGGTCAGAATTTGAAAATGTATATAAATTAGGGCTGTCAGTTTTAACGCTTAAGACCACAACGCCGACATTTTTTTTGTCGCCGTTAATCGCGCGTCAAAACTCACACACCGTTGCCTAATGTTTTTCACCACCGCGCTCCCGGAATATGTTTCTTTTACCCTCGGCGCTTTCCGTAGTTTCAAGAGAGCTAGAGACAGTAGCAAAACAGACCCGCGCTCACTGTTGCACAGATTGTTTATTTCATGTGACTTTGGGCTTCTTTTATTCTAAAGGCGCTTGTAAATTTTATAAGTCACCGGTTGCGGGTTTTTTGGGCACGTTTCTGAAAGTTAAATCGCTTATTTAGGCTCTAAAATAAGTGACGAAACAGCGGTTATTAAGAGACATGCCTTCACTAGTGTATCCAGCTGAAATATCCCTCCGCCATAGGAGCCGACGGTAGTAAAGGCAGACAGAGCAACTCTGCACGTATTTTCTGCAGTTTACGGTTCAATAGCCAGTAGAGCGTTGAAAATGGCCATTTTTCTGTGTTTTTTTGGTAAATTTTGTTTCACCCGTAACTGGAAATGGCGTCAAGTACAAAAAGCCCGCTTCGCGTCTTTGAGACGAACGTTTCGACATATATTATGTGGGGGTAGACCCTGCCGTTCGGCCTGTATTAAAGGTGACACAGTAGAGCATTGAAAATGGCCATTTTCTGGTGTTTTTTTGCGAATTTTGTTCCAACCATAACTGGAAATGGCTTCAAGTACAAAAAGCCCGCTTCGCGCCGTCGAGACGAACGTTTCGACATATATTATGTGGGGGTAGACCCTGCGGTTCGGCCTGTATTAACGGTGACAGAAAAATAATAAGGAACTAGAATCGTTCAACTTCTGAAGAAGTTGAAGAAGGCGCCCGCCGCGTGGTGGGCATGACCGTCAAAGGCAAAGCTTCCGAGTTCCTTGGTCGTAGGCTCTCATCGCTTGGGGATTTTAAATCAAACATTCTGAGTGAAAAGGATTTGTCTTCATCAAAACCTGCCGACCAGGAAAACTTTGCGTCTGCAGAGCTGCAAACTGCGTATTTCGATCTGAGACGCAGCTAATGACCTAATTGGCGACAGCCGACAGTCAAAGTTTGCCATTCATTTGCTACGGTAGTCCTAAACCACTACTGACGTAATACACTTTTTGGCCACAAGCGTCATTTTGGGCGCGGTGTTTCCACTTCTTTTTGTAGAGCCGTTTTCAATAGAAAGAAGAAAAGGCAAAAACGGTCCAAACAAAAAGTCGTAACGTTTACATTTGTAACCTCTGCTTTACATAAACACTAGAATTAAATCTTAATAAATAAAAGTATAGACAATTATTTCAGTAACTCAATTCAGTAAGTGAAATACACTATATACAGGAGTTGGACAATGAAACTGAAACAACTCTCATTTTAGTGTGGGAGGTTTCATGGCTAAATTGGACCAGCCTGGTGGCCAGTCTTCATTAATTGCACATTGAACCAATAAGAGCAGAGTGTGAAGGTCCAATTAGCAGGGTAAGAGCACAGTTTTGCTCAAAATATCAATCAATCAATCAATCAATCAATCAACTTTATTGTCAATTTCTTCATATGCTCCAGACATACAAAGAGATCGAAATTACGTTTCTCACTATTCCACGGTGAAGACAAGACATTTACCAGACTAAGTACACAGACAACATAACATTCAGATAAAAGTAAATAAGAGGGCACATGCAGTGAAGAAATAAATAAAAGCAGCAAAATTTGTTTTTAAAATTGTACATGGATAAAATAAAATATTATTGCAAAAGTTCAGTTTTTTAGTATTAATAGGAGTCATTATGTAAGTGCTGTATTTTCTGGATAAAAACAAGTTTCAAAGTGCACAAGTGTGCAGGTGGAGTAACGCAAGGCAAATATTGCAATGCACACAACATTATGGGTGACATGGGTGAGTTCAAAGGAGGACAAATTGTTGGTGCACATCTTGCTGGATGTGTCAAAACTTTCTTCAATTGAATAAAAACAAAACTGAAGTAATAATATTTGGACCAATAGAGGAGAGATCAAAAGTTAGCACACAGCTTCAGTCGCTTCAGCTAGAAACCACTGATCAGGCCCAAAACCTTGGTGTAGTGATGGACTCAGACCTGAACCTCCAAAAGCATTTACAGACAGTTACAAGGTCGGCTTTCTATCACCTGAGGAACTTTTCCAGGATTAAAGGACTAATGTCTCAAAAGGATCTTCACTGGCTCCCTGTATCTCTGAGAATAGACTTTAAAATACTTCTGTTAGTCTATAAATCCCTGAATGGCTTAGCACCTAAATACATTACAGACTTGTTATCAGTGTATCAACTTTCCAGACCACTAAGGTCTTCTGGCTCCAGCCTACTCTGCATACCTAGAACCAGAACTAAACAAGGAAAAGCAGCATTTAGTTCCCATGCTCCGCTTATCTGGAACAAACTTCCAGAAAACTGTAAAAGTGCGGAATGCCTGAGTTATTTTAAATCAAGATTAAAAACACATTTGTTTAAAATTGCCTTTGACTGTTCTAGTTAAACTGTTTTACTGTTTTTAATGTTCTTCTTTGTTTCTACATTCTATCTCTACTTGCTTTTATTCTTTTTTCAATCTACATTTTATTCCTACTTGCGTTTATTTTGCTATATTTTAATCATGTAAAGCACTTTGCATTGTCTCTGTACTGAATTGTGCTATATAAATAAATTTCCCCTGCCTTGCATCTGTGACCAAGACAGCAAGTGTTTGTGATGTATCAAGAGCCACGGTGTCCAGGGTAATGTCAGCATACCACCAAGAAGGACGAACCACATCCAACAGGATTAACTGTGGACACACGAGGAAGCTGTCTGAAAGAGATGTTCGGGTGCTAACCCAGATTGTATCCAAAAAACATAAAACCACGGCTCCCCAAGTCACAGCAGAATTAAATGTGCACCTCAACTCTCCTGTTTCCACCAAAACTGTCCGTCGGAAGCTCCACAGGGTCAATATACACAGCCGGGCTGCTATAGCCAAACCTTTGGTTACTCATGCCAATGTCAAACGTCGGTTTCAATGGTGCAAATCTTGGGCTGTGGACAATGTGAAACATGTATAGTTCTCTGATGAGTCCACCTTTACTGTTTTCCCCACATCCGGGAGAGTTAAGGTGTGGAAAAGCCCCAAAGATGCGTACCACTCAGACTGTTGCATGCCCAGAGCGAAGCAGTGATGGTTTGGGCGGCCATGTCATGGCATTCCCTTGGCCCCATACTTGTGCTAGATGGGTGCGTCACTGCGTGGACTTGTTGTTGATTTTTATAAGAAGAGAAGAACGGCCAAAGAGACGTAATAGGCTTATTGCAGAGTTCCTGTTGCAGAGTTCCTGTTGCATCACTTCCTGTTTGCGGTAAGGCGTATTGTGTCACTTCCTGTTGTTGCTGTGTGAACGACGGAGCTTTGCTCCAGGCTCTCTCGCTTTTTATCTTTAAACCTCTTTGCTGTAACATCTGTTTCCAAACATAAGCACTTTTAAAACATTGTCTGTGGCTGCTCATCACGTTTGGGAACTCCTCGTGTTTCACACGGTTTGTTCTTTGGCGTGATAATAGGGCGCTAGCCTAGCTTTAGCCTAGCGTTAGCCTAGCGCTAGCCAAGCCTTAGCCTCATAATGGCTTCTCCGTCCCTGACTAAGTCTCCTATCTGCTGCTCTCTGTGTCAGATGTTCAGTTATTCCTCTGCCTCCTTTAGTGATGATGGTACATGTAATAAATGTAGTGTTTTTGTAGCTTTGGAGGCGAGGGTGTCAGAATTGGAGACCCGGCTCCGTGCTGTTGAAAAACCAGCTGATAGCCGCTCTTTTGCTAGCGCGGAGGCGCATAGAGTAACTTCACGTAGCGAACCTAAAGCAGTAGCACCCGAGCAGCCGGGTAACCAGGCTGGCTGGGTGACAGTTCGTAGGAAGCATAGCTCTAGATTACAGACCCCAGATCACCACCAACCCATCTGCGTTTCTAATAAATTTTCCCCTCTGAGCGACTAACTCGCCGAGGAGCCGACCTTAATTATTGGCAGCTCCATAATGAGAAATGTGGCACTAAAGAAACCAGGGACCATAGTTAAATGCCTACCAGGGGCCAGAACAGGCGACATAGAATCCTACCTAAAACTACTGGCTAAGGATAAGCGTAAATACCGCAAAATTGTTATTCACGCTGGCGGTAATGACACCCGGTCACGCCGATCAGAGGTCACCAAAGTTGGTGTTGCTTCGGTTTGTGAGTTTGCTAAAACTATGTCGGACTCTGTAATTTTCTCTGGTCCCCTGCCTGATCTGACCAGTGATGACATGTTTAGCCGCATGTCATCATTTAACCGCTGGTTGTCTAGGTGGTGTCCAGAAAACGACGTGGGCTACATTGATAACTGGAGAACTTTCTGGGGAAAACCTGGTCTGATCCGGAGAGACGGCATCCATCCTACTTTGGATGGTGCAGCTCTTCTTTCTAGGAATCTGGCCGGATTTATTAGTTCTCCTAAATGCTGACAACCCAGGGTCCAGACCAGGAAGCAGAGCCATAGTTTAACACACCTCTCTGCAGCTTCTGTACTGTTACCCACCCATTATCCTATTGAGACGGTGTCTTTCCCACGGCCAAAACTTAACAGATCAAAAACTGATCTAAAAGGAACAAATCATAAAAACCTAATAAAAATCAATATGGTTCACCTTGAACCTAAAAATAAAATAATAAAATGTGGTCTATTAAATATAAGGTCTCTCCCTCCAAAGACTTTGTTAGTTAATGAATTGATTTCTGATAATCAGATTGATTTGTTTTGTCTCACAGAAACCTGGCTACAAGAGGACTACGTTAGTATAAATGAGTCAACCCCCTCCAGTTATTCAAATTTCCACATTCCCAGATCTGTGGGAAGAGGAGGAGGAGTGGCAACTATCTTTCAGTCTGATTTATTAATTAGTCCCAGGCCAACTAATAATTACAGTTCTTTTGAACATTTAACCCTCAGTTTCCCTCATCCAAACTGCAAAGCAATAAAACCTCTTCTGTTTGTTGTTTTGTATCGTCCACCAGGCCCTTACACTCAGTTTTTGGATGAGTTGTCAGATTTCTTATCTGATTTGATGTTAAATACTGATAAGGTTATTATAGTGGGTGATTTTAACATCCATGTTGACACTGAATGTGATAACCTTAGTGTAGCCTTTAAAACTATCCTAGATTCAATTGGTTTTGCTCAAAATGTGCATGAACCGACGCACTCTCGGCTCCATACTTTAGACCTTTGTTAGGCTCAGAACAGGTGGAACCAGAATTCGAGGCAGACAAACCGTTCAAGTTTAACAGTTTATTTAGATCAGGTGCGGAGCGGGAGGCGTCAGCGTCTACAGCGGGATCCTCTGCAGAAGGAGACGGCAGGTTAGTGACCACGCTTATCTGAAGGTGTTTGCACACAAACGTGTCGGTCACTAACCTGGTCTTAATGTTCAGTTCAGTCCCAGTGGGTCCCAGCAGGCGGGTCGTCAATTCGCTGCGGCGGTTGCCGCTCCTGAAGTCCCAGCAGCGGGTGTTTCGGTGGTCAGAGGACAGGCAGGAGATCAGAACCGTGAGAGCAAACGTCAGCAGGATGAGCCGTAGAGCGAAGCCGAAGTCGGGGACGTGGTCGAAGGTCGGAGCCAGGAGGTCAGAGAGCCAGTGAGGTACCGAAGGATAATCCAGGACGGAGTCGGGTCACGGTTCCAGGTTCGGTACACGGGGCAGAGATCCAGCGGGTAGTCAGGACAGGCAGAGGTCAGATCGGGCAAACAGAATCAGACAGGAGTAAGCAGGCTCGGAGGTCGAAAGGCAAAACAGGTCAGGATCAGGAGTCAGAATAATAAACGCTGGAATAAGTCTCACACTAGGATCGAAATAAACTGGCACTGTTGCCTGGTCTTAGAGCTGGTAATATACTAGTGAGAGCAGGTGGAACAGATCTGAAGTGATGAGGAACGGGCGGAGCTAGAACAGGTGTGTGACATGAGAGATCAGACCAGGCAACAGTGCCGAAATCATGACAACCTTGTTCTGACATATGGCATTGATTGTGAAGAATTAACAGTATTCTCTCACAACCCTGTCCTGTCTGATCATTTTTTAATAACATTTGAGTTTAATCTAACTGAATTCTCCACCCCCAAAAGAGGGTTCCATTATAGTAGATTTTTATCGGATAATGCTGTATCAAAACTTAAAGAGTCTGTCCCCTTCTTAATATCCTCAGTATTGCAGAAATGCCCTGTAGATGGCAGCATTGCTGTTTCTTCCCATTCACAAATCGATACCTTTGCTAACAATGTGACTTCCTCATTGCGTTCTGCATTAGACAATGTAGCTCC
>NW_023397104.1:0-65842 GCF_011125445.2 Fundulus heteroclitus | reverse complement strand
AAGTACTCCTGGATCAGTGCTTCTTTGTTTTTGGTGCTGGTATGATCTGACTTCTCAAACCACCAGTCGGCGTGGTCAGATGGTCATTCACACTGAACCTGGTTCTGCTGGAGGTTTCTTCCTGTTAAAGGGAGGTTTTCCTCTCACTGTCACTACAGGCATGCTCGGTATGAGGGATGCTGCAAAGACACAATGCAAGTGACTGTTCATGTGGATACATTTTGATCCAGGAGGAGTGAATGCTGCTTGTCAATGACCTGATATAATCTGAAGGATTTCTTTAGATAGAATTGTTTTTTGTTTGCTTGTTGCATTAATCCATTTAATGCTACACTTGGCAGTGTAGCATTAAGAGGAGTGGAAAAGGAGTGAACAAGATAATGTTCTCAGTCTGCTTCTACACGTGTGTGTGTGTGTGTGTGTGTATGTATGTATGTGTTGATAACATCACTGAAAAATACACAGTATTATTTAATATGAGATGTATAAAGTGATAGCTAAGCTAATAATAGGGGTTTTTCTGTATAGAAGCGATTCAATAAGCACCCGAATCCAAGCACCTGCAGATGTTTGCAAGTATGCACTTGTATATGTAAGGTTTATCAATACGAAAAATGCTCAGAAGTGGTTGTGAGGAGCCAAAGACCTGTCCCCCAGGGCGCAGAGGCAGACACTGGTGAAACTAGAACCTCAAATACCTGAAAGAGCCCCCAGAGTAAAGGTGCCTGAGGAGGGCCAAACACAAGGATAGCTGCCTCCCCCAACCCAGGGAAGAGCAGAGAGGAGCCCCAGGAAACCCCCAACAGTCACAGTGCTGAAGCCCACAGGAGCTGTGGCAACGACCCATAGGCTCTGCCAGCAACCAGCTATGGTGGAGTGGTTTCCAGCAATGAGCCCAGAGACCGAAGGCCCAGCGGCTCCCCGCACTCTGGGGGGGGGGCAACAGAGCCACGGGATCCTAGGCCCTGGGAAGCAGCCGCCAAAGTGAGCCAGCACCCAGCCCTGGACACCGAGGACCACCAACGCACCAGCAGGTTGAGGTGCCAGCCAACAGGACAGGGGGGGGATAGGCTCCCCACCTAGTGTTTTTCCGCACCAGCCATATTTTAGACTGCCATGAAAGGCAGTAAGAACGTGTCCCTTAAAAGCAAAAGTGGATGGAAGTAATTACAGCAGCCGAAATCACAGACCTGAGATGTCCCAGGAGAGGGGGCAGTCCAAACCCAACCTGACAAAAAGACATACAGAAAACCGAGTACACAGTCACATTCCCACGTCCCCACCCAAGTGCCCCCACATGCAAACACTCTTACCCACAAAAAAGGACACAGTGCACACACTCGCACTCATCACACACATCCTATACCAGAAGGGTATCCAGATCCACAGGGTGGACCCCATCATCAGGATAGGAGGGGCGGGACCACTATTCAAATCCTGATCTACCTGGTACCATACTTACTTCGGGCCCTAACCCCACCCCCACCCCCCCCCCCCCCCCCCCCCACCACCACCAAGCATTTAAAGATAGAATAGTTTTTAATCAATCTGCCTGCATGATTTGGTATAATTTACTTTGTAAACTGCCTTGTTATGACTTTTGTTGTAGAACTGGTGCTATACAAATAAACTGAATAGAATTTAATAGATTTATATTTAAAGGCTCAAAATATGAAAACTTTTGCAAAAAAAAAGTGCTTTGTTTTCCTGGTAAACCGTATGTTTATGCTGAAATTCCAAAAAGCATGACAAAAACATAAGATTTTGAAATTCTGTGAAAACATGGAAAATGAATTAGCTGCAGAATATAAGAAATGGAGCAAATTCCCATGTGATACAACAAAGAGATGGGGAAGCACTTGAGTGGGCTTTTTTTAAGATGGGTAGTCGGAATATCACCTGCTCTATACTGAACTCCCAATCATCACCTAAAAAGCTAAGCAAACTCAGTGACCACCAAAAGTAATAACTGGTTCTTAGAATTTTAAATGATGTACTAGTAACACAATTGCTTCCCTTCTACACAGCAAAAATTGTTTATATTAGGTTAAATCTCCTATAAATCTGACCTTTTCACTCTTTCATGTTTGATTGTGTTTTCTCTTTTGTCCTATTAAGTGCATTTGTATTACAAATCCACAAGATATTAGAGCATTTAACATGGATCAACCTCCTCCCACATAGACTCCAAAACTAAAGCTAATCCCACCCCAAGCGTAGTTGTTTTTGACTGAAATTGTTCAGTTACATCACGGCTGGTTTGGACCTGGAGTCAACATTAAAGATACCATTATCAAAATACATCATATTTTCCTTCTTGGTATTTTGCCTCAAAATTGTTATTGACTTTAGTGCAAGTTTTTGAGATATTTACTGCTTAATAAAATTATACTGTTGGAAAAGGCTACAGCAACATGTTTGCTTGATCTATTTAGTCTAGTCTATGAGGTTTAAACAGCACATCACAAAGAACACAAAGGCACAGACGTCTCTAAAGTCAGTAAATTCTTCAGATTTGAAGAATTTACTGAAAGGAAAGATGATAGCTCATAAACTGGGCTCTTTTCCCAAGGCCATTGCGTTCTGTATCTAGATATAAATTTTAATACCATAACCTCTAAAAAGACATTTACTATAAAAGCAGTAAATTGTACACGGAGAAGGTTTACCACACTACATTTGTTATTTAGGAGCTATTCTATTTTTTTTTTTTTTTTTTTTTTTATAACCAGATTTTTATGTTATGTTGGATCTGCAGATAGAAATAAGGCTACATGTCGGCCTGCGTTTACTGAGTCTGTGGACGGCTAAAGGAAGCGTATAAAATCAGCAATGACTGAGTCATCAGCCTGCCACACAGTGATAAATATGAGATCAGAATAATCCCCACTTCCAAGAGAGGTAATTAAGCAAGCTTAAAATGTAAAGCCACAAACGGCTTTTAATACAAAAATAGATTTCTGCTTGTCCTGCATATTGGATTTCTTCTCTGGCTCCCAGTGAAATCTACGTTACCTCGCTGTAGGATTATGTAATGAAAACAAAAGCGCAAGTGAAAATTATTCAGCCATTACGGGTTCATTTCTGCTGTTTTTCTCCCATTACACAGCATGTTTCTTATCCTATCTGCTAGGAATTGGTGTCATCAGTCTGGAGCGGGCCTATCCTCTCACGCTGGGCTCTAACATCGGCACCACAGCCACAGCCTTACTAGCAGCTCTGGCCAGTCCTGGGAACAAACTAGCAGCTTCTATTCAGGTTTGCTTCTCTTTTATTAGATGCAATTATAACTTCATGTTAAATGTGCATATACAAAAGGGCATATTTGGTCCTTTTCAACTGTTTTTGTATTTTTTTGCATCTAGATTGCTCTTTGTCACCTCTTCTTCAATGTTTTTGGCATCCTGCTGTGGTATCCTGTCCCATTCATGCGTCTGCCCATAAGGATGGCTTATTTTCTGGGTGAGCGCACTGCCAAATACCGCTGGTTTGCCGTCCTCTACCTCCTCCTCTGTTTCCTGCTCCTACCGTCCCTTGTGCTCGGCCTCTCGATGGCTGGCTGGCGGGTGATGGCTGGAGTTGGGGGTCCTTTTTTGGGTGTCACCATCTTCATCGCTGCAGTTAACACGATGCAGGCTCACAGCCCCCGGCGTCTGCCGGCCAAACTTCGGTCCTGGGACTTCCTGCCCAAGTGGATGCATTCCCTCAAACCCCTTGACCGCTTGATCACCAAGGCAACTGTCTGCTGCAGCTTCGCCCGTGAGGCGGGTCGCAACGACGAGGAGGGGGACAAAGAGCGGATCACACCTCACACGTCGTCTGTCAGAATGCAGGATGAGTTTGCTTCGTCTCAGAGGAAAGAAAAGCTGACTTACAATAACCCAGTTCTGGACTGTTTGGAAGAAATCAGACCAGGCGTGCCGGTCTTTAAATTAAAAGGCTTGGAGAGGTGCAACAGTACTCCACTCTAGTTTGACTAATAAACTTCACTTCGTACTCACCTTTGAATATTTCCACAAAAAATAATAATGAAAAAATAGAAATGTCATTTTACTTAAGTCACACAAAATATACATTGGTCAATATGAAATGTTACTTTGTTTCATTTATCGTGTATGCTGTTGCTGTGACATATTGGGGAGGTGGTGTCATCTTTTCAACCTTATTCCTGCGTTTCCACAAGAGAAGCTTTTTCTATGGGCCAAAGTCAGCTCTAATGTTCTGTACCAAAACACCAGCATAAAATGCCCTCTGTGTGTTTGCCAATGGCAGGGGCTTTTTTTTTAAAAATGTTTAAAGAGGACTTATAATACTTTTCAATTCTTCCTTTCAAATTTAATTAATCATCCAGACGTGGCCTATATAAAGTGGAAATGCAACTCTTTGGTCTGAATTCTTTGTCAATTTACCCCATATTTTCCACTTTTTTACACCTGTTATGGGGTTCGTCTGACAGCAACTAATTTTGTTGCTGTCTCTTTAAATGCAAATGAGGCACTTCAAACCCCGCCTCCTTCTAGGTCACAGAGTGTGTCCCCTTTCACCCCATTTCTGTTACATGCTTGGGTACGGTGTAATGAACAACCAATGAATTATCTACTTGTACCTTCGACATCCTTCAGCTTGGACTACAAAATTCTCAGAGAAAAAAAAATGGCGGATTGTCGAGACTGGTAAGCTGGAAGTCCATGACTTTTTTAAGCAATTCTGCAGCAAATGCTGTGACATAATAGTTTAAAAAAACAGAAATTAAGAAAACTGAATGGCTGGAAAATTATGACCATGAAAAAAGTAAAGATATCTATGCAGCTCCTGGACAAACTATTTGAATCTTCTGGCTTTCTCCTTGTGACTCCAAGTACACAACAAAATGTATTTAAGGGCAAAAAAAGTGCATTTTTCTCGATATGTCCCGTTTAAAATAGGGCTTTCTCAACCCTATATGATCTTCCTTAAATTTACCTTAAACCAAAAAGAGTTTGGTCAACCAATTAAAGTTGCCCTAAATAATTTCTCAACCACATTTAAACAGTGGATGTGTTTGTGAGGAAGTTTTTAACCTTTCATTTCTCAACCAGATTAAACTGTTTGGATTAATGCCAAAGTTGTCCTTTCCATGGTTTCTCAACAATCTTTCTCAGAGGTATTTATACCATCAAAAATGTGCCTTAAGATTACAAAATGACAAAAAAATAATATTTCTAAGCTTCTTGGAGATCTGAAGTGTGTATTTTTTATTTTTTTTACTTGCTAAAATTGGATTGGGTTCCCCTGTATGGAAAACACATTTTTGTTAATTGTTTTCATTGATGAGTAAAGTGTGCATGTCTTTTAGTGTTTAAGTGCACTTAAAATAATATTATTTTCCAGAGAGAATGGAAAAAAAGACTGGGCATGGATACATCAACATCTCTTAATAAAGAACTGAACATTTAATTTGGTATTGTCAGTTGTTGTCTTTTTTTTTTAAGTTTATTTAAAAGGGACCATGTATAATTAAAAATAATGTTACCATTTGATGCATTGTACCAGAGTTAGCTAAAGGGCAATTTGCATCTGCAGTCCCATTGTCTGAATTAAACATTTTAAATGGGCAATAATATTTTTGTATTGTTTAATATTAGCATTGTTTTAAGAAAAAAACAGCAATTTAGAAATAGACAAAGTGATCCAGCATTTTCATATTTTTATTGCAGTGACATAATCACGACTTTTGAATATCAAAACAGATGTTTAACAGACATGAAACTCTTGTAACGATTCCTACTAAATTAGGACACAATGGTAGTAAAGGAACACTTTTTTTCTTAACAATTTAACCGTCTCTAAGGAGTTTATATAAGGGTTGGGAGACATGAAAGTGCAGATAGATGGAAGTGACATCCATCAAAGGGTGACGAGGCCAGGATGCAAATGAGCTCCAGCTGCAAAAAAAGATCTTCAACCTCCGTCTATTGGCTGCCTGCTGGACTGGTTGCACTTTCCAACACACATACTGTTTGGTTTGGAAATTCAATTTTGATCAAATGATCTCCAGAAAAATCTCAAGAAAAATTACCATGGGGACTTGGATGCTAAAACAGCAGCTAGAGGACGTGGAGCTGAGGGCTTGAAAGCATCAGCGCCTCTGCCTCCTGAATTCTGTTTACTGAGTTACTCACTGAGGTCAGAAAATAGAGAAAAGCTGCACCAGTAAGTGTTGGACTGAGCCAAAAAGCTATAATAAGTGGTGTGATGTGAACAAAATCAGGTTCAGGGAACTGAGTCGTTTCAGTGATGGTAGGATGGTGAACTAGTCATGTAAAATGTTGAATGTGCAAACCATCACGCCGTGTTTTAGCCTGTTGCACTGAAACTGCAGAACTGCAATTACCCTGTATTTCTATATATATATATATATATATATATATATATATATATATATATACAGTTTTCACCATGCGTTAGTGTTTTGCGATCGTCTATTATTCTTTTGCTGTAATCGTTTTTTATTTACAGCGATTCAGCAATAGATAATAGATCAGTCAAAACCTGAATCCAAACAGCCATAAACGACGTGGGGCTCATCAAAGGCAAATTTCATCTGTGTGTTTAAAAAAAAAATCATATGTGAGGTTGTTTATAGGTCAATAAATTCACACAGATGCTGTAGCACATCTTCACATAAAACTTGTCTGCAAAGACCCGTCTGTGTGTCCTGTACAGTCTGCGTCTTCAGCTGTGTTTGCATGTGCTTACCGAGTGAGTGAGTGAGTGAGTGAGTGAGTGAGTGAGTGTGGACATTTCATTTAGGAGGTGTTGCAGATTGTGTGAATATGTGCTTTGTTCTCATTTGCAGACTAACAACTGATCATGTGTTCAGGAAATGTCAACAACTTTAGTTTGCAGTAACACTCCTGTTATAAAGCAGGTCTGGTCCAGTGACAAATGCTGATCCTACAGCAAAATGTTGATGTTGACGCAAATTGTTTCCCACAGACAGGTGCTGCTTTGTTGCAGCCGGCCAAATTAGACTATGTGAACATTTTATGACAATGTCCAAATTTAAAAAAAGGGTAGGCCTGTATGTGAAATAGATAATGCATTATGGTCATTCATTGAGCAGCTGAATCGCTCTGTTATTAATGATAACAAATGGACTGTAATCCCAGATTTGAGCAACCGGTGATGCAGAGTTTTAGTTAGAGTTCATTCAAGTATTTACATTAATCTATTGAAGTTTTTCAGAGTGAAACAAACAAGTGAAAAAAACAACAGACTGACCAGTCAGGATATTTTATTTCAAAAGCATTTTCTTGCATGGTCAGAATAAATAACAAAATCAACACAGGCAATAGATTTCCCACAGGGCCGTACGAGTGCTGAATTAAAATTCATAATAGTCTGATCATCAACTAAGATTATATCACTGCCTTCAAAATCATTGGAAAGGATAAAAAGGTACCATAATCTTATTCAAGCATATTTTCAATATCCCAATTTTAGTAACGTTATGGTAATGTATGGTGGCTTGTAAAAGTATTTATACTCCTTTCTCACAGTTTGTCAAGACACATCAAACTTCAATTTGTTTTTTAGGGTTATGTGTGACAGTGGGGAGAACAGTCTGGAATGCATTCTTAGCCCCCTTTACTCTGATTCCCTTAAATAAAATGTATCCAGTGTAACTGAGCGCTTTCAAAAGTCACCTAATTGGAAAACAAAGTCTATTGTTATGTATTTTATAGTCAGTATACTGTAGATGAATCTGTTCTGTGAAGGCCTCCGAGGCTTGTTAAAGAACATTAGTGAACAATCAATCAAGCCCAAGGAACAAAGCAGACAGGTCAGGGATTATATTATAGAGAAATTCACCAGACTTTAAAACAGATGTGCACAGATGCTCATCATCCATTCTGACAAAAAGAAAATTGGGAAACACATTCAGATCTTCACTTTCTTTTAAACATTGTCTTTAGTTCTTCATTATTGGTCTGAAATTCGAATTAAATGCAATCTAGATTGTCGCAATGTGAGAAAATTGATTTATGATTGAATACACAAGCTTGATGCTGTTGATCTTGGATGCGGATGCATGGTTGTATTCTGTTTTTTGAGTAGCATCTGATCACCATTAGAACTGCATATGCAGCAGAATACGTCCCAGAGCATCATCCGACCACTGTAGGATAGAAAAAAATAAAAAATGCTGCCGCAGCAAGATGGCCGTAGCACCAGTCACTTTTGAATCTGCAGCTCAGCAATAATCTGTAAAATTAATGACAGACTGGAGTCAAACTCACAGTTGCTTTTGACATGACGGACCAATAACTGGCACAGCAAAAATGAACTAGAGCAAATAATAATAATAATAATAAATAAAAAAGAAAACTAAACTGATTAAACCTGCTTACATAAAAAAATATTTTGAAGCCATCTCTCTTCTGTATGACTTTCTATTTCATTGAATACTTCACCAACCTTCAAGACTTCAATTATAGGATTTTTATTTACATCATTACCTCATCTTCAATTTAAAAATATTACGATGATGTTATATTCAAGTTGGTTGTATAAGGTACAAATGAAGGGTTAGTGTCCAACTTTTAGCAGTCAGAGCAATATTAACATCGGAGCTGGAGGCAGGGAACTGACAGTAAAGCCAAGTCAAAGCCTTTCACAAAATAAACAGAAAAAGAGCAACATTTCATGACATAAAAGTATCTAAATATAGAGAAGTGTAACAAAAAAATGTAAATGGTGTGCATTTTTACATCAGTTTTATTTGACGTTAGATGGTGGTGTTCTCTGGCTCGGCATTATCTGAACTGCACACTATCACTGTCCACAGCTGGTCATCAGTCATTCATTCTACATTAAAAGCATAATGCTTGAGTAATACTAAGGTTCTTCTGGTCAAAATAATAATAATAATTATTATTATTATTAATATTATCATTATTATGTAATGTAATTTTTTCATTCTTCTAAAATTATAAAGAAAATGATTCATGCATGCAGCTGTAGTTTTTAAATACAATATTATGATAGGGAAATTCTAGTAAAGTTCATAAAACAGAATAAATTTTTATTTCAATAATAAACACAATAGTGGGGAGGGAAACAGAGATAAGCTTTTTTTCAACCCCAGTTTAATCGTGTTTGTGGGTTTTCTAGTGTTTGTCTTACAGACTCAACTCAATATGAAACGACAAACATTTAACAAAAAATGAAAAACTAAAAACTCCTTCAGCGAACATGTGGGCTTCTATTAACCTGACCCTAGCCAGCTGAATTTCGTTCCGCTTAGCTCCGCCTAGCTTCACTCACATCCATCTGGGACATCTCCCATAGAGAGTGATTTCTCCAACCAATTTTATGGTCTAGCCAATCAGGACGCAGGGCTGGAGTTTCATAGATGCGACGTAGTGGAGAAGCGACCGTGACGTGAGACTGTTTTGATTCCAACAAGAATGGCGGCTCGCATCGAGGAAGCAAGCGTTAGCATTGATGCTAATATTCCTTCCGTGTTGTCCAATCTACCTAATATTGTTTCATTCAAAGAACATCAGAGAACGGCTCTGAAGGCTTTTGTTGGTGGAAACCATGTTTTCGCCCTTCTCCCGACCGGATTTGGCAAGTTTTGTTTTCCGGGGCCCGTGGTGGAGCAGTTAGCACGAACCATGTTAGGAGGCCTTTAGTCCTCAACGCGGTCGGCCTGGTATCGACTCCGACCCGCAGCCCTTTGCCGCCTGTCTTCCCCCCTCTTCCTGTCAGCTCACTGTCAATAAAACGCGTGCCACTAGAGCCGCAAACACATTAAAAAAAAAAAAAGTTTTGTTTTTTCCTGCGTCGCTCTCACAGCGTCACAGGTTGGCTTCGGTGTGAGTGGTTGAAATAGCACGTCAATAAAGATGACAGACAAGTGGCTTATCCAATCATATGCAAGGATTTCTGATAAGGTCCAGCCTTCTGAAACACCATTCCCATGGAGGTGTCCCAGATGGATGAGTGGAGCTAAAGTCATCTGGCTAGGGTCAGGTTAGGCTTCTATTACAAACAAACAAATCTCTGCTGCAGTTTTGAGTGTTTCTGATTGATTTACGAATTGAAAAAAAAATAAATGAATAACTTCCAAAACTAAAATCTGTCAATATAGAATCAGAATAAGAAGATACTTCTGTATAAAGCTTATACGTTATTTGACCAGAAAGGAGCATGTTTAACTTATTGGGTTTTAGAGCTGTGTGCAGTTTGTTAGCAGTTACTCACAGCGGTGCTGAAGACGCATTCCAAAGGTGTGATTGTGGCCAGAATGCACAGATATTTCATGCCGTTTGCGACATCAGTGTAAAACTTTTTTCGTGCATTGGCAAATCAGTCCATGCCTGTTTACATTGCAACAAAAAAGTCCAAATGTCCCCTGCACAACATTTTGCTCATTGTCATTTGTTGGACTGATGAGTAATGTTACATATCACCCCATCTTAGTAGATGATTATCACCGTATTTACAACTTCCACATTAGAGTTTAATAACTCTACGTAGAGATTATTATACGTGTTTTAAAGGGTTTAAGTTGTCGCCTGCATACGTCTGGTAGTATGGTCTCACACTAAGAGCCGCACCTTCCCAATGTTTCCCCCTAAACTTGCCTTTCAGAGACAGGTCAGAGAAGAAACAGGCTGTCTAATCGGACCTTTGTGAACCGGAAACACAAATAAAACAACACACTTGACAAAGATGTGCCGTATTAACTCAGCTTGGCTTCATCCAGCAGAGACAGATTACAGCCATGTTGAGCTTTTTCTTGTCAAGTTCTTCAAACCTGCTCCTGCTTTCTGCAGTCAAGCAGATTTTAAGCCCTTGTTTACGTTTTATTCACTTTTATTTCAACCTTTACTGCATACAAGCAGCAAACCTTTCATGTTTGTTTTTATAGATTTCAAGATGATTCTTGAGATACTACAGTATGTAACATCCAGCCTCCCACACGATAATATTGTATGCACTCACATCATTTTCTGCAGATCCATAAATGATAAACTTTGATTTCACCATTATTGGTGCTCAGCCTGATTTGCATGAGGTTTAACCAAAGCCACATTCCTCATGTACTAATTTCATGAACCCGTTCAACCCTGGAGCCATCAGATTCTGCTCGGGAAGCATTTTTGGGTTCACTACCCAGGGACTGATTCAGCAATATTCTTTTCAAAGCCGTTTCTTGCTGCGCTAGCAGTTGAAATTTTCTCAGAGGAACTGCAGGATTCTTAATCTAAATGATCATCTGGAGAAGTTATTACCGAAAAAGAAAAGCTCTGTAGTAAAATGTTCTGGCATGCCCGTCGCCATTTAAATGGGAATGTGCAATAAAGTCCTTCTGGATTATCTCATTTCAGGCAGGTTAAACTTACAACAGTGATGACAAAAAAACTTTATTCTTATGGCTCTGTCTTGGAGGGCAAAAATGGATCAAATATGCAACTAAAACAGTTGGTTTGTTCACTACATCGTGCTAAATTAGATGATTTTTCTAATAACAGAGGTGTGGCCATGTTAAATTGAATCGTGAGGCTGCATCTGAACGGGCGTCTTTGTTTTTAGTCTCTTAGCTTTGTACAATTTTTGATCTTCATGCCTGCACATACTAACAGAGAATCAAACCCCACTGCCCATGGAAGAGTGACGAAAAGCCTTTTAAAATGTGGCAGAGAGACACCTAAATAACCAAAGCTTTAGAGACAAATGGAGAATGCAGTGGAGTCAAGAATGAGGTGAAATCTAAAGTGTCATATTGCAGTCAGGGGCACCTCTCAGGTCCCCAGCTGCTGGGAATAATAATAGATGTTAGAGGTTGTCCTGAATTTAAATCAAACTCTTGCACAGGGACTTAATTACCGGTTTAACCTTCCATGCGTTTATGTGTTAAAATGACGGCATTATTGTGAGAGTCGTTCGCTTTCTTTGTGCGCAGACAGAGAAGTGGAAAAGAGTACGCTCTGAAGGAAGGTTACACTATTCAGCTCGTTATGTACTCAGAAATTATTCATGAAGCCTGCAAAGTTCTCATAAGTTAAACCGCTTCAGAGAGTAGTTAAGTGCAAAGTTATCGCCGTGGATAAGAAACGGCGTAATGCTTTTCAGTAAACATAAATTATTCTGCCGAGTTTTTAACAATTTCCCCTTTTTGTTGCTCTTCAGTGCAGAATGAACTGAATTTGCCTGAAGCAGAGACGAGAGGCGGGAACATTTTCTTCTTACGACTGTTTAAGTTGTTTGAGATACATGAAAGCAGCATAAATAAATTGAAAAGACTGACTTTGACAATGCTTTTACCAACACGAGATTCATACATTCGAAACAACCACAAGTACAGAGTTGTTTATTTTCTCTTGTTTGTTAACACTTAACCTGTGTAGCAACATGGACAGGATATTAATTTATCAGTGAAAATAATTACATTAAGGACCAGTTAGTGCATCACTAACATTTCTTTACTGAGCTAGAATGTGTTTCAATGTGCAGGAGCTGGGGCAAACCCAGGACAGGTTGCCAGTCCATCACAGGGCGACATAGGATGAAGGATTGACTGGCCTCCATGCTCCTCTGACCTACACCCAACAGAACATCTCTGGGACGTCGTGTTTAGGCCCATCCGACCCCAGCCAGGTTGCACCTCAGGCTGTCCAGCAGCTCAGTGATGCCCCGGTCAGGAACTGGGGGGAGATACCGCATGACATCAACCCCCATCTGTGCAGTTCATACATACAACTGAGCGCCATTTTGAGTAGGGCCAGCCTTCTGCATCAGTTTTTCAGTTGCACTATGACTTTGAATAAACATCTCTGTTTGGTTGATCATTTTCATCAAATGACGTGGCATCTTTTTGTTCCTAACACATTACCCAATTCACATCAGTATGGATAGCAGGAGGTTTTTTTTTTTTTCAATTGAGATCTGATGTGTTTTCAAAGTGTTCCTTAATTTTTTTGAATCAGTGTTTAAATCCAATTCAGTAAGGTATGTTTACATTTGGACCTGTCCAGGGTGTACCACGCCTCTCGCCCAGTGAACGCTGGAGATAGGCACCAGCACCCCCCGCGACCCCATGAGGGATAAAGCGGTTTGGAAAATGGATGGATGGATGGATGGATGTTTACATTTGATCCTAGAGCTATATATAGTTGTACAATGCGGTCAAATTCAGTTTATCATACTAAATGGTAAAAATGGTGTCTATGAAACTATGAGACTTTGCAGCAAACCCTCCTCCTGAAGGTGCATGTAGGGACAGTAGACAAATGATTGCAGCAAGTTGTTAACCTTGCAGCAGTTCCTCAAACTGGGCAAGCTGTAATCATTTCCTTTAAGCAGATAAGTTTTTTTCCCACAGCAAGTTCACATACTAACTTTTTACGTTTTGTAAAGCCAAAAAAAAAAAGAGAACCACAACTTGCAGTTGTGTTCCAACACTTCTTTTTGAAAGATTTCTTCAATCTGACCCTCTTAAGCTGAAATATTGCCCTGCCATGTGTAAAAACTTGCATACATATTTTATTTATACAAAAGTACTTTTTTTCCCCCATAATAGTTTTTCTTATAAGCAAACCTGGACCGAACTGTATTTATGGACTGCGTGACTGGAGATCGAGGGAATGTATCATTGATAGAGGAAAACATAGCTGCTATAGCACAACAACCACTGAGACGGAGCCACTTGGATGAAGAACATTACTTATTGTACTGACACAGATTTTCTTGCACACCGCACCCAAACAAGCTTTTAATATTAACTAGCATCAAAAAAAACACAGGATCACCAGAGACCTTTGCTTCTACACCTCCCAGTTGAAAGAAAGAGCGCGATAAAGACGGAGTTGTGGGACTGAAGCTGTGTCTCTACCTGCAGGGCATGGTGGGTGGTGGATTTGAAATATACACTCCAATGATGTCTGTGTTGCAGCTGTTGTTATGAACAGGCTGGATGTTAGGGCTGTTTATGTTTTTACTCAATGCCAGCTAATGCAGGGATACCTCACGCCTTTTTACCGCATTTGCAAAATGTGTATTTTTTTTTTGGTTAAACAGGAAACTGGGCCGCATCATTCTCCTCATTTAGGTCCATTTGTGACCATTATATCACACCATTCAACTTTAGCAACAATATATCAATAGTTTAGACAGGTATGTTTGTCGGTGTGATGAATCATAGGGGTACGTGAATGTGTGCATCTGGTGGGAATTATGCTAACCTCAAGGTCACACTCAATTTGTTCTGTGTTGGAAAATAATTCAGGCTTCTTGGATTCCCAATAAATCCCATCTTCGGGGTTGATACATTACATTAACCTCTGTATTTGTTTGTTTAGGTTCAATGTTGCAAAAACATTGTGTGACAATAAGGCAGAGACCGGATAGCAACATCTTGAACGATATTCTGAGCAACCACAGAAAAAACAAGTTCCCAAATTCTTATAAATGTAGGTTAACTGAATCACATTTTCATTAATGAAAGGAGTGAATATTCTGAAGTCTGCAAAGTTAGAAAAAAAAAAGATTTTAATCTCTGATGACAATAATTATTTCTATTTCCATTTTCCTGAGCTCTACCATAAGTTGTGTGTGGCTCTGAACGATTTGCTGAATGTAGACATGTAAAAGAAAAGTAAATACCTGCATTGCACTAGACAGATTTTAACTAAAATACAAACAGAAGAAGGCATAAGGATTCCTGAACATCCAACAATTCAGCATTATACATAACTGTCATGATTTAACCAGCTTTGTTTGAACATAAATGCAGAAAACAGTATTAGAAGTTGTTTGAGTGTTAATAAAAAGCTTTATGTTGGAGGAGTGAATGAAGAAATGCCTTTAAAGAAGCTAAGATCTAGACTCTAAAAAGAGAATGTAGCTCCATCTTAAATGAATTGCTTCAATTGGTAAGAAGTAATTGAATTAAGTTTACCTAATTTTATTACTTGTTACCAATTTGTTTAAGTTGTAGCTTAATTCTCTTTTTAGAATGCAATTAAATAGGAGGAGAATAATCGTTTGAGTGGCTCCAAACAACTCTAACAAAGTGAGTTGGAGTAAATATGTTGTGATAGGTTTAGGTAAAAGGTTTTCTTAGAGTCTAATAAATTATCCTGTAGAATCTGCGGAGATGGTAGTGTGGGAGTGAGGACAGGTAGGATGGGAACTTTACCAGGAGCTCCTGCACAGAGAGACACACTAATGGAAGTAGTTTCCAAAGAGTATTGCAGATTGTCAGAGTAGAAAGGTATGTGCAAAGCTCTAAAGATTTCTCTGGTAGAAAAGAAAGGTAAGAATGGAGGATTTTGCCGGAAGACAAGGACAGAAGACGCATGGTAAATGGGAAGAACCAGAAGCATGTCACCAGGACAATCAGGTTACCGCTCAATTCAAACATCATTTAATTCTTGTCAGATGACCTGAGATGAAAAACAAAGTCTCTGAAATGTATCAGCCTGGAAAGGGTTACACAGGCATCTTTAAGAGTTTGGGACTCCAGGGAAACACACTGAGTCCCTTTATCCACAAATGGAGACAACTTGGACAACTGGGGAACCATCCAGCCTTACTCCGAGAGGGCATCAATGACTCATCCAGGAGGTCACTGAACGAACGCTAAACATGATCTAAAATATTGCAAAACAGACTTGCTTCAGTGTTGGCCAGTGTTCAAGATTTAACAAAAAGAAAGAGACAGCCACCAGGAAGTCCCAAACCACTGCTGAGTAAAAATAAAGCAAGACTTTTGCTCTCAATTTTTCTAAAAACCAAATCCTTAATGATCCCCAAGACTTTTGTGGAAATATTCTGAAAATATTCTAACCCTAACCCTAACAAGACAAAAGTGGAACCATTTGAAAGGTGCAAAAAAATAGATAAATAAAAAAAATTAAGTAGGTCCTCTGGATAGGTTCTGTAACAACTGCACTGCATTGTGGAATACCTTGGCATCGGGAGAACCAGCTTCTATTTTTTTTTTTTTTTACATAGCCTTCATCCACAATGCTGTCTTCACTTTATGTTCTATTGATTGGAAAAAGTTAAAAACATGGTGCAAACTTGATGTGTCATTGACTGGCACAATTATTCATGCGATCTTTTAAGGAAAAAGAACTATGGGTTGAGATTTATTGTTTACTATCATGGAATGAAAACCAATGAGCTCATATGTCTTAATTAACAAAGGGGTTTATGATGTAAAGTCTAAGTTAAAGCTAAATTATTCTCGCTCTTTAGATCTTATTTGTGGTATTTCATTATAACCTAAGTACTTTTAAAAGTAATAATGGGCATGTGTGTTTCTGAAAGATTGTTGCGGTGTTTCATATGGAGATTTTAGCGGGCGACCAGTGCTAGCTTAGCCTGCTCAGTGTAGCAAACAAAGTGAAAGAAAAGAACACCCGTTGTGAAAATTCTCTGCTTCATAAATTAATTAACCGATAAGCCTCTAAATATTTCCAACATAAATGAGAGTGGATGCCAGACTTAAAATAATTTAAACCAAATTAGCAGAGGAGGAGCACTATGAGGTGAAGGTGTGTTGTTTATGTACTGTTTTCTCCTTGAGACAAAAAAGATCAGAGATCCTGGATCCACCCAAAGTTTCTTTGTCCATGAGCCCGTAATGATTTATCATTTCTGAATTCATCGGCAGTATAAAAACAAACTCCATTGACGATATAGCAAGCTTGGCTTTCAGGAATGGCGGTGGGCGGCGGCAGGTCATGCAAATCCTTTGTCCATTTATCATGCTCATATGAACTAATCCCCCCCAATCCTAGAGATTCTTTCAAGATGTCAAACCTTCAGAACAGGGGCTGGCTTGTTTTGGAACAGTCCTTTGCCTTTCTCTTTAGTATGGTTCATTTATCAAGCAATTTGTGTCTCTATCGCTCACAGCACATTGTCTGACTCAGCCATGTAAACAACATCCATTGCCCCAGAAAGTGGCGACCGAATCCCACAATGCATCGCAAAATCATGTGAAGAACTCTAAGAGAGTTCTTCAGTCTGAAGTTGCAGGTAAGCTCCGCCTAATAAGTATTAACTGCATAGTGGATCTACAAGTTTAAGTGTGGCAAACAAAACTGATTGCTCACATGCAAAAGAGGACCATCAGGCTATTAACCCATCATTAGTGCTCTTATAGCAGTTTATTGTTCGCAGGGGGCTGAGTCCAGCTCAAAACAACAGCATTGTAAGAGGGGGACAATTAGCCTCCACATCTGTTTAACGATGGGTGGTTTTTCTTCACAAAAATGGTTTCCTTTATTCCCCTTTCAAACCAACGTTCCTCGCTATCTAGAATAAGAACATCTTCACCCCTGTCAAGAGCTGGCCTGCAGATGAGTGTAAACCGCAAAACCTTGACCTGATGATGTCGTTCCTCTGTGCTGGGCTGTCCTTTTGACCAGTGGCTGTTTTATTTCCCCAATGTATAACCGGTCACACTTAAGAGGATACACCACATTGCTCTGTTTGTGCCAGGGGACCAGATCTTTGGGGTGAACTAGTCTTTGCCTTAATGTATTTTAGGGTTTGAAAGCCACTGGGACATCATGTTTAGAAAATAAACGTCTCAGTTTCCCAACTTCCCCCTACAGTGATGTGACAGACTCATTGTAACATTTTACAAAGGCTTGATAGCAGTATTTGCCGCCAACTGTTCACATTACGCCGGCCTTAAGTCTTTCTTTATGGAGTTTGCATGTCCTCCCTTTGTAATTCTCTAGGGGAACTTTGGCTTCTTCCCACAGTCCAAAAACATGATAGGTTGATTGGTCTTTTTAAATTGCCCTTAGGTGTGAGTGTGTATGCACAGTTGTTTTCCTGCATGTCGCTATGTTTACCATTTAGTCTTCTGATGGACTGGCAACCTGTCCAGGGTGGATCCCACCTCTTACCCATTCACCGCTCAAGTTAGGCAACCCCCCACTTCTGTACTGGATTGCTCTCTCTGCAAATACCCAGAGACAGATGTTTGCTGGTAAAGCTATTTTCCCTCCTGGACAATAGGGGGTTTTCACTGACGTCACTGGCCAACTTCCGGTCCGCCATATTGGGTGGTACACTTCCTTATCTCTAGTTGTCGTACACGTATTATCGTATCGCGAATGGATAAGTACGCCAGCACGCTAGAGCGACCAGATAAGGACGTATATCTGAGGAAATGTTCTGTGATCGACCATATGGACCCCTATGCCCTCCACGGTGCCTTGTTTAGCCGTAATCCAGATGATTGGCCAAATGTAGAGCACGGCGACATAGTGCATTACCTGGTGTTCGGTGAAAACCCTCTGCACACTCTTGAGGAAATGAGAGCTTACAAGGATCTAGAGGCTCACAACCAGTTCACATCTGGTTATGTACATCAAGGAAATCGCCATCATACGTGGACGGGTGAGTTTTAATAAGATGGCAAAAATGTAAACAATCCGACGCAAATGTGTCGCATGCTTCTGCGGTGGCTGACGGCCGGCGGCCGGCGGTGCGCGAAGGCGCTTGGCTGCAGGGCCGATCGACGCCGCTCGCGGCTTTAATTATTTAAGCAGAACAATGACCAGTGCAAAATTAAGTTGTATTTACCGTATTGGCGCCGGTAGGAGCTGCAGATCATAAAGCCAGCAAACAGTGGGAACACAGTAACTCGTTCAAAGGTAAGCTGTGCTCAGACGGGCTCTGGCACATGCTAACCGTTAGCGCTAACAACCACTCACGCATGTAATGTACTTTTAACTAGCTGCTATGTGTTTCAAACGTTTAGAACACACTCTCATTGACATCGGGATACTGTGGAAAGTTATGTTCGGTCGACTTACAACCGCGATCCAAGCGAGCCGACGACTCTTTGTTATCTCTAACAGTTGTTCTCCGTGGTTGCGCCTCCAGGCAGGAAAGCGGTGGAAAGTTAACCCATTTTCTATGTTTTTCCCATGGCGACCATGTGTTGCGCTGTTACAGCCCACAATACAGCAACGGTTTACCATGGTTGAAATCAAGTTAAGGTGAAATTAATCAAATTAAAACACGGCTGAGAGAGGGAGTACAGTATGCGGTAGTAATAGGCAGTAGAGGCGGCGGAGGCAGTCAACATGACAGCCGCGGAAAGTAATAAGTCATAACGCCCAAGCCCTATTATTAATATATTCTTCTTACATGTTTTAAATACTTAACAGTTAATTACCTGTGACAAAGTGAGCACCGCAGACTCTGGCGTATTCCAGCTTAACACCGTCCAAATCGGACCTGGATATCCGTGTCAGCCATAGGTGACGGCGTTGTTCAGAGAGCTGTTTTGTTTTTTCACACTGATTCACTATTACGGCTGGTAGGCGATAGAAAGAGCGTTGATCTCCACCTCCACGGGCCGTGCAACCAACCATTAAACACGTCTTCCCCATTGTTCACTTCCAATACTGCCTAAGGCGTCATACAATGCAGGTCAACGGTGCGAAACGACTGCCACCCAATATGGCGGACGCGCTGAGTAGTCACGTGAGCGTGACGTCAGCTGAAAACCCCCTATTGTCTCACCCAGAACCCACAGCCATCATGTCCCATCATCATGGCTGTGGGCTGGACTCTAACCCAGCTGTCAGTGCTTGAGGATTGGGTACATTGTTGACAAGTAGCCAGTTCATCACGGGCCAGAAACAGAGAAAGAGACAAGCATGCATGTTATACTACTGTCAATTTAGTACACAGGTCCAGCTAAATTAACCACATGAGATAGTATGGAAAACAGAGAATCCAAGTATTTCCCCATTGTTAGATTGGACTGTGATGGGTTTCATTTAACAATATTAATTCACTTGATAAGTAAATAAACTAATAAAAAAAACATGGATTAGACTTAACACAGCGCAGACAGGCCAGGGACAGGTCTCAGACATATTTCATGCAAAGAACAGCTGGACCTTCATCACTAAAACTCTGTTGTAGTTTTTATATTTTCTTCTTCTGCTGGTTGGGAACAAAACAGCCCGATCCAAAAAAGCTGCAAGTCTGACTGTGTTTCCAAGGTCTATCCACTGTTTATCCAAGAACCCAGTCAATGTCTGCTGGCAAGGACACACAGAAAAAACGAAAGGTGGATTTGCCGTCTACTTCCCTCCACAAATTCAGTTTAAGTAAACAAAAACATGCATGATAAACGCTCTATAACTGTTTGATATTTAGGTACGCAATAAACTTACTGACCCAGTTTTCATCCCTTTGGTTCTCCCTACTGCTTCAAACTGACTAACAATAAATGTAACAATAAATGACTAACAAAAAATGTAAATTATTTTTCTTCCGACAGTATTAGGTCTAGGTTTTTTTGACACGATGTCCTTGTACAGTACTCTGTTATCTTTACCTCCTGTCTTTTTTGAATAAATACTGTTTATTTTAATCATATTTTTTATAGCTAAACTGGTTGTGTTATTTCGTATTGCCTTTGTACTGTCAAGCAATTTTTTTCTTCATTATTTTTTTGTCGCCTCCCAGTCCATTGTTTCCACTTCCCGGTGGTTTCCTGGAGATTCCTCAAATTTAATGTCCTTTGTCAGTAAGTTTTATTCTCTTTGATCTTCCTACTGCTGCAGTAGCTTCTCTAATGATTTATTAAATAACTTCATCTAAGCCTGGATGGTTTCAACCACTCACTGTGACATTTCTAACTTTGGTTAAATATTGATGGAAACATCAAATCAGCAGTCTCACTTGAACTTAGGAAAACCTTTTTGGGTTTAAGAGGGAACCGAAGAAAACTAAAGCAGGATTCGGATGGACTAAACACTAGACGCAAATCAACTTACATAACTGTGACACTAATCATTATATGTGTGGCAGTTCTTAAAAGTATGAGCCAGATACATTTCGCTTACATATGTTTCTGATTCATTTCTCCTAACTTCATGTTTGGACCTAAGGAGTTAAAGGCATTCTGTATCAGTGTATTCTGACAAATTCCTGAGATAATCAGAATATTTTTCAAATACTTTGTATATTTCAATTTAACTGAATACATTTTCCACAAAAAATGTAAGTGCACCTTATTTCCATTGATTGAGGTTTCATTTATAGTTTGCTTGTTTCAGGTTTTAAGAAATATGACAAATTTGTGACCCCTGATCACGGAAAACTAAATATGAGTGACCTACTTTGGATTTTACTTTTTATTGTTTGCAGGGTGACACAACCTTGTATTTCATACAGTAGACTGTCAGTAGATTATTGTGATTACTTTAAATCAAAGATTGTTCCAGCAGAAAAGCACCACACCAAATTCACCATGGAGGGCCTACGTTATGTCCCTAAAAATATCTTGTACAAAATTACCAAAACAGCAAAACTACTAAATGGTGAACTCACCAGAGCCAACTAAAATGCATTAATCCATTATTAGTAAAACAAACAAAACAATAAAACCTCAGGCGATTTTTGGGGAAGCAATCACTATGAATTCTTCTGTTAATATTTTAAATGTATTAAAAGAAATCCTATAAGAGTTGGTCTCTGATAATCTGTTTTAAATCATATATATGACACATTTAATGCAGTTTGTTTGATACAGTTGTTGATTTACATTTTTCTCTGAAAAAGTTTGTTTTTAGATTCTTTAATTTATCTTTATTTATTCATTTATAGATCAGTATTAAAAAAAGCTATATTTTTCTTTTGCTTGTCTATCTCAGCTCAGGCAGACAGTATGGTGGGTCAAGTTGCCTGACCTTGTCAGAGCAGATTTAGACTACAAAAGTAGGGGGATTAAATGTTGCCTGTTGCATAATTATTTCTATTTAATTAAATGCACAATAGACTAAAGGACACGGGGGAGAGAAAATGGAGAATGGAGTCAGAGAATAAGGGGAACCACATTTATAATCGTCACATGGATTGATCCATTGTTGTATTATATAAAGAGTTTCTACAGATAAACTAAACACTTGGGACTTCTTGTCACAGTATAAAAAATGCAACTCATTCTGTTTCTTTGCTTAATTTATGGTTCTGATGGTGATTCTAATGCACAGCGAACATTGAGAAACATATTTTTTATTTGTTTATTCTCTTACCTGAGGACGACCGTTTGTTCAAATAAATAGATGAGGAACGAATTGTAGATACAATTAAAATCCTGCAAGCTTTTAGGTCTATTATAGCTAAGGATTGTAAAAGATAATTAGTGAATTACTCATGTGATTTAAATGATATTGAGATCGAAATCTTATAATCTGCATTTTAATTAACATTTTTTCAAAAGCTTTTTTTCATTTTTATATAGTTAATAGCATCTAATACAACTGTATGAAAACATGTAAATCTTTCATTTTGATCTTCTTTTAGAAATTTTGAAATAAGTGAACTTCTAACCTTCATGGTAGTTTAGAAACTTATCTCACAATTCCCTGGTGATCGAGGAAGTCTCAAAGAGATACAGAAAACTCTGACTTTCACCTCATCACAACATACTAAGCCATAAATGTTCACCTCAAAGGGCAGCCCTTTTATTAATATAAAACTCTGAGCGAAAACGCATTATCTGGATCAGACGGATCAGACGCTCTTCCAAATTTACCCGGCAAACTCTCAGTTATGACGGCAATAATGTCTGATTGAGCCCAGGTGTCAGTGTAGCAGCTCACTGTCTGAACATCAGCGAGGAAGATTACACGCTGATGACGATTATTTCATTGCAGTGAGAATCCACAAAAAAGCCACCTGATGGTGAAACAGAAGGGTCATTCATCATAAAGATGCCGTCAGCGATTTCTCACTGGTGACAGAATAAGATTTGTGAACTTCTCTAGCTGAAGGCACCCAATATTATCGGCATTGAAATAAAAAAGGTTTCTGTTTATGACTAAATTACAAAGCAAATATGTCACCACAGTAAACATTTAGCATCAGGTTCTGCTTCGCGCAGAAACTCTAATCTAAAGTAAATAATAGTTCTCCTTCAAGACATTTGCTGCTGTGGGTTTCACAGTAAACTCCAAACAATTCAAATAATCACTCTTACAGCAGCATTAAAATCATAGACAACATGCACAATGAAAAAAATAAAATCTACTTTTGCTGTTCTTTCTGAGACCAAACAGCAATGAGCCGGCATGATGAAGACTTAAGGTGATAGCAGGAGGCACACAGCTAACAAACCTAAGCCTCTAGGCTTACCTCTACTGCAGCAGAGAGGATTTTATGTGCTCTTGGTTTTCTATTTAGGGAAGAAAATGTGTCTGAAAACAAATAGAAATGCTCAATCACCGCTCTAACTCTGAGTAAAATGTATTATATCTGGGGGACAAGCGTCCTGATGGAAAATGTGTATTGTATCCTTAGAGTTGTGTGTGTGTGTGTGTGTGTGTGTGTGTGTGCGTGTTTCAGCTACTCTTATGTGAATGGCAGGTTTATCCACATGGCTGGAGATCGTTTGGAACAATTAGGAGGAACTTAAGGGGTGGATTCCCTAGGACAGACACAATAGCTCCCACCCTAACAGTGGAAGATGTGTTGGGTCTTTGTCTTTTGTTTGCTGCTACCTTGTGATAAAAAAACAAACAAACTGGGATACTGTAACCACCGCTTGTCGTCGTTAAAAAAAGTCTTAATTTCCAGGAATCTGTACACGGGAGCCACGCTTATTACAGTTAAAACCATTTGGAACATCATCACATCCAATTGCGAGCTGAATTTGATGTATTGAATTAAAGCATGTCTTTTGTTGTAGCAGTGTTGCCACTTTAAAAAAACTCTTTTATGTAAGTTATATTGTAAACATGTGGTAAGTTACTCTGTATTTTGTGGAAATATAATATGACTGAAGTGGATTTTAAACAAACTACCTCAACCTCAATATTCTGTTCAGCTGATAATTGGGGAAAAAAGCTTGTTAAAATAAAACAAAATCATTATATCAGCAATAAATGGTAAATAGTAGACTTATTAATTACTTATATGACGCTTTATCAAGCCCGACGTCCCCAAAGCGCTTTACACTACAGTCAGTCATTCACACATTCACACAAATTCACACCCTGACGGTGGTGAGCTATGTTAGTAGCCACAGCTGCCCTGGGGCAGACTGACAGAGGCTTATAAAACTATAAGCAGCAATTCTGTCACAGCAAATGATGCATACTAATTAAAAAGGCTTTAAGCAAATCTTGCTGCTGTTTCCTTGGCCACTTGTTATTAAAGCACAGCAGATGAAAGTGCAGAGATTGTGATTATAACCCTGTATTTAACAGCTAGAACTTGTTGCTTCACAGCGGTTCACTCTGACACAGATGTCCCTTTAAAGTGAGAGGTTACTTAAAACATTCATATTTGTGTAATTATCAGTGTCTGCACATTGTGTCATAAAGGCAACAAACTGAGAATAGGTGTCAGCAGAAGCTGCATGGTCTTTTATTTCTTAAATGTCATTGGATAACAATAAAGACTCCGGAAGGGGTTAAGATTGTTGGTGGGTGCTGAAAGCAGAAATCCATCGTTGAAATAATTAATTTAAATACAATTTCCACCAAGTCAATTTAGTCTTCCAATGTATTTAAAAGTAAAAAAATAATAATAAAGCTAAGTGATTTTTCCCAAAACAAACTGGGTTTGAAACGATGGACTAGTGACTCCTGTTTGATAATATAATGTTAAAATCAATTATGAACTGTTTAAAAAGCAGCGAGGAATGAAATACATCTTGGGGAATATTTAACACGTAACAAATGTTTAGCACCCTTCCATCGCCAAACTCTGCTCTAGGATCAGCCTAGATCCAAAATTGAACTACTCCCTAACAGGGCTGTTTTAAAGGATATATTTTTACCCAGCAATCTCACTGAAGAGTCAAGCAGCCAGCTGCAAGAGTATGACTTCGAAAACAGCAACATTTCTATATGTATAACCCCACAACATCCCACTTCAATAAAATAAAAAAAATAAACTGAAATATCTCTCAAATAAACAATTCAACACAAGACTGTATAAACAATTTCTTTTAATTCAGTGTTTACACAGGAACCCTTAAATGACAAAGATGTGTTGACCTCAAACTACAGAGAAATGAGTGCATTAGTAAGTATTTTGTCAGGAAATGTTAGATATAAAGCAATACAATGTTTTTTCCAGGTGGCTGTTCAATTTCTGCCTCTCCAGAAATGCCCTTTTTCACCACGAGGAACAGTGGTGCACAAACACAGTTTATACAACAACAGAAAAGCTAGTGAAAGAATGACGGCACTGTCTAAAATTTTACTCTGTCATAAACCTTTGCAACAAATCTTGTTAGCATGTTCCAAAAGAAGCACGTCATCGTTTGAATGCATTACCGTATAATAGCTGTCAGCTGTCTTTACTACAATGAGACAAAGTCTTACCTCAGAGAATAAAGCTCGCATCTGTTCCCAAACAGTTCTCAGCTGGGTAAAGCTAGATCCTCTCTTGCCTTTATTTCGGTGTCGTGACCGAAGGTTATGGAAGGCTTCTCTTGTTTATTTATTTCTCCGAATACCTCTCTAATTGCACACAATTAAACACAATCAATCTTGCCAGCCCATATGGCCCATCGAATTACTCACAGGATGAGAGACAATGCACTTGTTTATCCCTCGGCTCTGTATAAATCACCACTTTATCACAACTGGTCCCAACACTTTAAAGGACATAAACTGTTCCATAGTTGGTGGAAAACTTCAGAAAGATCAATAAATATTTCTTTATATTTTGACTTAAGTTAATAAATCTAGATTGTAGTGAAACTAGATGCTTACTGGAGTAAAAATGGCCAAGAGATGTTCTATTGACAAAGGATCTGAGCGTTTTCAGCTTGATTGATTCTGAAACTGTTTTCTATGGCATGTCAAGACATGCATTCATTCATATTGTGGACCACAGATCAATAAGGTTTAAAAGGGCCTTATCATGTACTATGACTTTAAGAAATTCTACACCAGTAGCTCTCTATGGTTGCATATAAAGGTTTTCTGATTAAATTATTGCGCCCTGTTGGATTATTATATTTTATCTCTGTGTTTTACCCTTTGTTTTCATTCTATTTGTTAATAAAGCAAGGCGATTTTGTACATATTTACCACAACAAGACAACGTGACTGAAGGTATGATATGTGTGCAATGAGTAAACAAGGAGATGAATAAATACAATCATAAGTACAGTATATGTTCATTCTTACCTGTGAAAGGTAAGACCCAGCAGAGTCGTGTAAATAAAGAGGTTAAGTAACCCTAACCCTGTAGTTCAGGTTGGTCTTCAGCCACACCGAGCTGTACTTTCAAGGCTTCGAGCCATTTCAGGACAGCTTTCCTGTGCTTGCAGTAATCACGTCATTTGTTACCATCTTGCTTTCTGAGAGTTCCTCGGGAACCCCTGATGGATGCTGTTTATGTCTTCTGATAATGCCTGATGCAAAGTTCTTCTCAGGTTAAAAAAGGAATAAATAAACTGGATGAACATTTATTTGGAGATGAATGTATGTTTTGTGTGTGTGTGTGTTTTCATTTCATGGTCAAAATACCTGACTAAACATTTTTAACATTATCTACAGCTTTTTCTGTGACCTGTGCTGCGCTCCTTAATTTTCATGATGCTGTTTGTTCTGTACTGTTCTCTAAAAAACAAGGCCTTTATAGAACAGCTTTGCTTATATTGAGATGAAATTACAAGCAGATCAACTCATTGATCTGGCTTACTAGTTGACTTCCTGTGGCAATTAGTTGCATTGAATTTTATTTTGTGACCTCAGAGTAAAGAGGCTAAATTCAAGCTTTATCACACAGCTTCCCACTGTTTGTGTCGGTCTGCTTCATGACATCCTGGTAGTTTTTATATTGATAGTTGTAATGTGAAAAAATTTAAAGTTCAAAAGGTAATGAATGCTTAACCACTGCAAACACTTTGGCAGTTTTAAGGTTTATAAAATGGCAAGTTATAAAAACTTCATAGATCACAGGCAAACAAGGTCTTTGTCAGTAATTATAATTTCCAGTTACCAAACCAGCGAATACAAATTTAACAGCAGTGTAAATGTTTAGAAATGTATGTTCACATTATAAGTGGTTAAAATGATTATTATTATTATAATAATAATAGAAAATACTTATAACCTTGTATTTTCCAGAGGCCAGAAGAAATCCTCACCATCATGTCACTTGCCTTGTAGTAATAAAATAAAATAAAACATGGATCTGGCTTTATCACAGCTGTTATACAACCTGCACCTTTCTTCACATTCCCTCACCAATCTCTGCTCAGAATCACCTTGTGGCAGAAACACTGGGCTTCTTTGACATGATGAACATGAACGTGCAGAATACATTACATGCTGGAAACAGAACATCTTTACAAGGAAACCATGGAGTGAACGCCTGAACCAGCCCAAGACCGGGAAGACAACATGCCAACAGAAAACACACAGTTTATTTTATTTGAGCAGTATATGGCCTCCATTCAGGCCAAATAGATTCATTGGGCTCTTCCTGATGCTTCAGTCCTGGTCTTTGGCAGGTCCACATTGGAGGTTACACAAGAGATTTGTAAAGTAATACAGTGATAACTTGTTTAAAACAGGATTCTTTTAGTTCAACATATAACATTTCTAACCTTTCTTCCATTTCCCACCCAACCCAATAATCCACGCACGTCGTTTCCCATTTTATCACCTCTCTTTCTTTGATTTATTTCTCTTGCTAGAGTCTATTTGTCCTTTGTGGCTGTTCAGTAAATGAACTGTTACTGTTTTATTGTTGCCACAGTGTTTTTATTGTATCTCGTTCTTTTTCATCATGCTAGTTTTATTTTTTTTTCTTGTTTTACCTCAAATAAAGAGAGTGTAAAAAACGCAATTGGAAAAAATAACATTACTATTCCATACACTGAATGGCTTGTCCTCATATTATTAGGTTCAATCAGTTCTACTGCAGATAACAGCTCGCATTAAAAACTGCTTTGGGTTCCTACACTTTGCAGTAATAAAACCCATCTGCAATAAGTAGTGCGTATTATTAGTGTGCCCCTTCAAACTACATGTGGAGTGTTATAATCAGACTCCGTTTAAATGATCTAGCTCTGAAAAGTAATAAAATTATGATTGACATTACAGTACTCCCCAGATTGAAGTCTAAATGCTTGCTCCTTACTAAAGTGCTGTTTTTTTTTTTGTTTTTTTTTACTGCTCAAGAGCTGTTATGTCATCCGGTGGCCTGTGAGAAGAGAGCGCTCTTCATTCAAATGGATCAGAGGTCAGACCACATGCTTTTGATCTTGAAAAGTCAAGTGGATGCGTCCACTTGTCTCACTCACTTCATCTGGATTCAAAGAAAACAGAGGCTCTATTTCCGTAAAGAGAATGTGGAATATTTAGAAAAATATGCAAAGAACAACACATAAAACAAGACCTCTCATGAGGAACTGAAAGTAATTATTCTTTTTTGTTTAAGGTATATAATTTAGTTTCGGGTATATAATTAAGTCTGCATGCTCTAACATGAAACAGCACAAAAAAACAAAACGGTAATCCATATCGTTTCACGATCTAAATGGGACGCTGCCTGCTCTAATTTGCAAATAAAGAGAGGTTGCAACTGCTGCTACTGTCTGCGATTTCCAATGCAGATATGCAAACAGACAGATGGAGGCAGAGATGTTCAGATACTTTTTTTTTTTTTGGGTCTCTCTCTTCCTGTTGTTGACAGCTTTCTGGCAGCTCTTAGCTTGAAGGGAAGTTTAATACATTTAGCCCCCCAACAAAAAAAATAAAATAAAAAATAGGAGCAACCCAGATGTCACAAGAGAGGATGTTTTTTTTCAGCATGGACTGAATTACTCTTCTTTTAATGGAAATTGTTTTTTATGCTCGTCTAAAACGTCTACATATATAACTGATTTTAATGTTTCTCAAATATTTTCTCCCAGTAGGGTCGACAGCCTGGCCATTTCATTTAACCTACTACTAAAATCTTTATTAAAAATCAGCAAAGGAAAGTGTTGTAACTCTGCATCAAATCTAGAATTTAGCATAATATCTCAGCAGGTTTGAAACAAAAATAGTTCAGAAGTCTTGTGTTTTAGATCGTCGGATTTTGTGATTTTCTTGTGCGTGTCATTTTAGGAAAGTTGCTTTAGGTAGCAGATTAGTACTCTTTGAGCCATCTGGTCGCTCAAGATGGGTTTTTCCAAGGCGCACAGGAAGGGCCCACATTTTAGGTCATTTTAACCAGATGAACATCGTGTCTCACAGTATGATTCACATTTTTTTCCGATTCACCACAGGCTGCAAGAGACCAAGCAGCTTTTTTGGATCAGAGGGGATTTGCTTGATCCCCTTCCTACCTAGCAGCAGGACTACCGCATGAGGGATGTTTTAACTTCTGGCCCAACCATGTGGAGCGGCCACAGTGACTCCCCACACCTACACGAATACTAAAAGATACTTCAAATATATTTTTACCCATTTGGACAATATCCACTCGTATCCATTCCAAATGTATTTCTTTTTTTTTGTGTGTGAGTGTTTTGACAAAATTATATGAAGACCAATAATCCCTAATAACTTGAATCACAATCTATTTTCCTCTGTGATCACAGTTATAAGAGGAGTGCTTGCAAAATTCAAACTAATGACCTGAGGACTTCTAAAATATTGTTTAGATAAAGTCAATTACTTTAAAATAAGCCCTGATTAGTCACAGAGGTCACAAAATAGAGCTTAAAACTTTATATTTAGCTAAAAATCAGAAAAAAAGCTGAACATAAAAGCTAATTTATGAAAATATAACAACCTTAATGCAGAACTTATTTTTTTTGTAACAGAATAACAAAATTTTCACCATATGATTCCTCTGAATGTATTGTGATATTTTGTTAGATGTTGTACTTGTAAAATACACTCTTGATTTATAATAAAACAAATGTATACTCAAAAGATGAAAGGAGTGAAATCTAGAGAACAGTATCCAGTCCCTTAACTTAGGTTATGAAAGCTGTTCATGCACACCAGCAAACAGGCCGGAGACCAGAGACCAGAGACCAGAGACCTCACTCGGTTTTTCTGAAAACATTTCCACACCTATCCAGGAGTTTTTGTCATTTCTGGTGGCTCGCACTTGAGCAACCTGCAGTTGGAGGGCTGCTGTTTTAAGCACATGGAGTCCCATCCTCCTAGGCACATTCCAAGTCAAATGCAAATTCATTTGTGCTAGGTTGTTAGAGGCTATTGCTTAGTGGAGAACTTGGTCACCTGAATCATATGATGAGATTGCTTATGTAATCTCTGTAGAATGGGTTGGAAATATGAAAAGAGTATGGCACAACTGCAAGCATGCCAAGACACGTCAATCTACCTAAACTGACTGTATGGGGGATCATACAGTCAGAGCATTAAACCAAGGGGGCCAGGGTATCTATGCAGGAGCTGCAGAGACCCAGAGGACAGGTGTGAAAATCTGATGACGGTAAGATTATTTGTTGTGCTCTCCACACATCTGACCTTTACAGAAAGGTGGCAAGAACAAGCTCATGCTGAAATAAAAAGATTGTAGAGGTTTCGTTTGCAATTTACCACAGTCCATGTAGGAGCCACATGTGGGAGACGGTGCTCTGGTCAGATGAAAAAAAAACAAACAAACTGGACTCTCCAGCCCACATGCAACATGCTACACATGGTCAAAGTCTAACTCTCCTTCACATCCCCCGAAACACATAATCCCCCCGGAGGTGGGAGCATCATGCTGTGGGAATGCTATTCCCCGGAAAGCTGCTCAGCGTCGATGGGGAGATGGACAGAGGTAAATACTTTGGAGGATAGAGCTGATAGAGGCTGCGAAAGACTTCACAGTCTTGAAACAAATTTTCAAAACAAAACATTTAATAAAAAAAAATGCTTTGTGGAAAACTTTGCAGCAAAGAGAAAAGCTGGGTGCTAAGGAGTTTTGAATGTTATGTTTGATATTGCATTACAATTTACAGTCCCTCCTCTTCAGTTACATTTTCTTAATGTTTGTTTTTAAAAGCAAAGCTTGCAAGAGTGCAGCAGTATGTTGTCATTGTCAGTAGAGTTTTACATGTTGGAATATTCCATTTGTGCAGGGTTATATTAAAATACACCAACACTCTTCATTTTCTGTAACTAAGTTTGTAAACGTTGTGCCAGAGCCAGCAGAACAACTTTGAAAGTTGTTAAAAAAAGCTTTGTTTCAATCATGAGTGCGGGCAGCTAGCCACATTTTTAACTGCCTAATCCAAGGATGATACGTAGGTGTAGAAATTGGCAATAATAATAATAATGTCTTACAAACTCCTGCAGAGGAAGGTGGTGATGGAAGTGGAAGTGAGAAGAGGAGCGGGGATCAGATGCTGCCATGATGATCCCACGGGGATCCAGCCTACAGTCAGCGCTCCGTATAATCTCTGTGGTTGTTTGTAAAACTCCACAACATACCAAAGAGCCGCCTTTGCTGTTACGCCAGCTCACTGCAGGTATTTGTCTCCCTAAAGAACTGATTGTTTTCAACCATGCTCACAGTGTCTCTTTATTCTCTTTATCCACAAATGACCTGCTAATCCCCTCCACCCCTCCCCATCTCTACCCTTCTCCACCTGTCAGGGATGAGCAGTAGCACAATGAGCAGAATGAATCTATTTTAATTGACACTTTCCTCCTGCACTGTGGCCTGGCTGTGAGCAGCGAGCGATAGATGAAGGACATACCCGGTTAGATTTCCAATGAGGAATGAAACCGTCCTGCTTTAAAGAATGAGTTTGTCTGTGTGTGTGTGTGTGTGTGTGTGTGTGTGTGTGTGTGTATGTGTGCGTTTGAATGCTTGTGAATATTCTCACTTGGCCTGACTTCAGATGAGCACTGGCAGAGCAACAACTTGTGGGATGAAGTCTGTTTATAGACTTATCTGTCCTTTATTGAGAAGTTCAGTAGGCAGAAGGTTTCACATGTAAAAGCTGGATTTTGATTTTTTGGGAAATTATCACTAATAATTTGAACCCGTGATAAACTGTTTCCAGGGATTAGACCCTCGTCTTCCATTGATTGACACAGCAAGGATTGATTGTATAGAAGGATGGATGGATGGATGGATTGCAAATAATTTGATGCTTTTAATCTGGAAAAATAATAAGACCCACTCATAGCAGAAAGGGTCCTATCTAGTACACTGAGGAGACTGTGGCTTGATGGCTAAAGTAGTTGTCTTGCAATTGGAATGTTGTGGGTTTAATTCCAGCCTTTCCCTGTTCCATGTTGATGTGCCCCTGGGCAAAGCACTTAACCCCAAGATGCCTGCTGATCTGTGTAAAGGTGTATGACTGTGTGCATGTTAGTGAGCGTGACTGGGTGAACGTGGCTTAAGTGTAAAGCTGTGATGCAAAAACATGAAGGAAAACTATGATTAAAGTCTAATGTGCACAAGTGTTGTGAAAAAGTGCAGCTTTCCAGTTTTTGCCATTTGTCACACAGAAATATTTCAGATCATCTAAAAAAATGTAACATCGGTAAGGTTACGTTAGATGTGGTATTTTTGGCCATGAAACTCTCCCACGGAAGGCAGAGTTATTTCGTGACCCCCTGAGTGAGTTGTTGATGCCCTCTTGGAGTAATTTTGGTAGTCTGACTACTCCCTGGAAGATTTACAACCGTTCCATGTGATCTCCATTTTTGGGTATTGTCCTCACTGTAGTTTGCGGTGGCTTTGAAACTTTTTTATGACTAATAAATAACAAGGGCTCTATTTCTCTTCTGTTTTTATCTAATTATTATTATTATTTTTTTTGATATGGGCATGTTGTGTTTTTCTTAGATCTTTTAGACTGATTCCTGATGTCACAGATGTTCTACTTAAGGAGCTTCTTGATTTTACAGAACTGTTTGTTTTTTCTAACTAAATGCTAAGCTGTCTCATTGTCAGGACACTCTTGACACTCTCAAGGAGTTTTAACCTGGATAAATAAACGTTGATGATCAGTAGCTGTCTTATTCTGGCTGGTAAATTTTAAATCAGCTATCCAAAGCAAAATAAGAAGCAAAAAGATGGTTAACCACTGTGAATTTGTAACTTAATAAGAGGGGCAATTACTTTTTCCACATCGGGATGTGGTGATTTGACTAGATGTATTCCCTTTAACCAACAAAGGCATATTTTAAACTGCATTTTGCATTTATTCAGATAATCTGTCAGCAATTGAGGTTTTTGTGATCATTTGAAACATTTAAGTGTGACGAAAAAAAGGAAAAAACACAAACTGTAAATGGAAAAAGACTCCACCGTAGTGGAGGTTGGAGGAAGAATGCTAAACAGGAATGTATGCCGGCCATCTTCTCTTAAGGCAATGTTGTGATATGCCACTCATGAAGAATAAAAATGGTTTCTGTTGAATGAAAATATTCATAGCACATCACCTGCTGGAGCTGTGCCCTAGAGAACACGCAGAAGGGCATTACCATAAAGTAAAACCAGATAGCATATATGTGATAGAATTGGGGAGATGGGAATCAGACTTGAAGAACTGGAGCCCATTTCAAGTGTCATTTTTAAGATTAACTTTGTATTTATATGCAGGTTTAGAGCTAAAATGCTCCACATTTAATAAGTCACTGGTGGAACAAACAGCACGGATGCATTGCTCTCTTGATCTTCAGACCCATTGCTGCCTATATGTTGAATTTGCTTTATTTTTGGTGTTAAGAGGACAACACAAAAGAAGTTTATTTGGTAATGCTTGCTTTAAGCTTGCACTGAAGTCCTGATCAAGACGTTTGATATCAGAAAGCAATCAAACTTAAAGTTAGAGCTGCATTGTTATAAATAAGCTACGCTTCAACAGTAAAAAGATTTAAAAGTTGCTATCTGGGAGATTGTGACAAGAAACACAATTCACCCACTTTTTTCACCCCAAATGGGTTTTCTTTCATAGGTGATAAAGTTGATCGAACCGGGGATTTTTAGGACTTGAGTTGAACCCAAAGGGACAGAGGCCCCGTTGTTTTGATGCCGCGTTTGCAAATCCTTGCATGGCTTTTGTGTTCTGATGTTTCATATGCTGCATTTTAATTAATATTAGTTTGAAGTTTTTCAAGTCTCTCACATCGAAGATGCGACTTTCTATTATCTCTCTGGGGCTTGATTGGTAAAATGATGTGCTTTGTTTTGATGCAGCATAGACGAGAGCTTTTATAAAGACTCCCGCCACTTGAGACTGTGGCTTTAATTGGGATGCAGCTCAGTCCTCCCTAGTAAGTTTCCTCTCCATTGGTGTCAAGAGTCACTCTATTCCATTATATTCATCTCCAATACTATAGTTATTATGGATAAAAATTTCTCCCTGATAGTAAGCACCATTATTGCTAAATTTATACAGCTCACTCTTTGAACAAGGATTTAAATAAGCTCTCCAACCTTGCAGCGGAAACACGATAATCCATTCCAATAAAGCTTTACCTACAGAGGTTTGCAGATGCAAGCTACTAAATATGAGATAACACATTGACTTTGAGGGGTTCAATGTTTCAACTTCTCCTCAAGTTTATTATTTTTTGGCCTTTATCTAGACACAACTTAGCATTCATTTTATGTTTATATTTTTGTTTTTGTCAGGGTTCTCTGTTTTCCGTGCTCTCTAACTCTGCTTCACAGGTGGCTGCAATTGACGGGTGGGCATGGCCCGCACCTGCGGCTCAATTGGAAACCCTCATCTCTGGCTTAAAAGGAGTGCACAGACAGCTGGAAGACACCAGAGTGTTACCCTGTCATGGTATGCCTAGGCCACTGATCTGTCTACCGAACTTCGTACCTGTGAGTTTTTGAAATCCTGTTTTTGGACTAATCCTGCCTCCTGTCATCTCCAGTTTATCGTGTTTGGGTTTACTCGCCTGTTTTGGCTCCGTGCTCTGAAGACCAGTCGTCCGAATCCCCGCCGCTTAGATTTTGCTCTGGCATCTCCACTCATACTCACTTGGTGGTACCAAGCCGGGCGTGAGAACCTCCTTCCTGGTTCGACAGTCACACTCCGGTTCTTCCAGCTGCTCCTCCTGCCTGCTGCCGCAGTCATGCTGTTCGGGCCCCCTGCCTGTATTAAATCCGCCAGCCGTCCTGTCACTCAACCACCATCGCCCATCAGAGAGTTGCGATTGCAGAGTTCAATTTTCACTCATCCCCCCCGGGACGGTCTCCCCGTCCAAAAGGTAAGCGGCACAACTTCTGGAAGATTTCCCCCTGGTTCGTTCCTCAGTAAAATATCCTCTTTCTTCCCGCAGTCATTCCAGCTCTGACGTTCCGACCTCATTTGCTGCACACATCGTGTGCTTTCCCTTCGTTGAGCCTAAATAAACATCTTAAAACTCTTCCTGCTTCTGTCTGTGTCTGCATGTGGGCCAAACACTTAAAAACCATGACAGTTTTAGCTTAGGCTCCATCCACACGGGGACGAGATACGGTGTAGAGTTTTGCCGGTTTCGTGTTTCCATGTATACATAAATTTACCAGGCGTGTCTTTTCTTAAACGATGAAGTAATTTAAGAAATGAGCCTGGGTGTCTATTGCCGTATGTGGTGTAGGTCAATAACAGGAAGTCAGAAGAGGACAACTGGATGGTTTATTCACATGATGACTATCAAGAATCTGGTGGTTATAAACTGTGAGACCCTGGAGTATATAGTGCTCCTCCCAGGTGCAGCAGCTCCCAGTAATTGGAGCCAGCGCAGGTGTAACCATTCAGACCTTGATTGCTGGTGCAGCACAGGGAGCAGGGAGACTTTAAGGAAGAAACAGACAGGAATCATTACAGCCTGGTGTTATTTTTCTTGTTTCTGTGGCAGTGTCACTGTACCACCAATGGGCCCAAAGAGCATACCTGCTACAGAGTTTTCAGTGGTGCACATCTTTTATTAAACATTTATGAAAATTTAACGCCTTTGTCTTCATGTGTAGACTGGCGACCTGTCCTTGGTGTACCCGGCGTCTCCCCCATTGACAGCTGGAGATAGGCACCAGCACCCCTTGCGACCCCAACAGGGATAAGCGCGTCGGAAAATGGATGGATGGATGGATGGATGGATGGAAGGATGGATGGATGGATGGAAGGATGGATGGATGGATGGATGTCTTCGTGGGAACTATTCCTTTGACCCTATTTAGTGCAACCAATTTGGCACAATTGTTTTTATAAGAAGCACGAACAAAATCTGCTCTACTCTAAATATATATTTTATAATGCTTCCCAGTTATGAAAAAGCAGTTATAATATAAACCTGTGAATGTATTTGTGCTGTTATTTTGACAAACTATTTTCCAGTTAACAGATGTCTTCTGTTTTACCATTTAAAGTAGAACCACAGCACGGAGAAGCAAACGCTAATCTGCTCTGAAACGACGGCAGTCGGCTTAGGCAAAGTTTTTCAAGATATTCTAGAGCAGTGAAAAGATACAAAACAACAAATAAATGACATTCAGTCAGAACTCATCATTGCACAACAGAAGATTACTGAGGCTGAAGATCGACCCAATTCAGTGGAACAACGTACTTGAAACGTGGAGCAGGAGCTCAGCAGGATGATACAAGTGATGAATCCACAAGAAAATTAACCACTTGATCAGGATATGTTTATTATGACAATTTTGCAGAAACATAAATAACATATTAAAGCAAAGCGGGTTCTGAAAAAGAAAAAAAGCAACTTATATACTCTATTCCCAGTAAGACTACAAGTGTTTTATAGGGATGAGGGTAAGGGGGTGGGCAACTGTATCAGACAGTTAAAGAGGCTACTAAAGACATGAAGGAGGACTGCCTGTCACTGTGATTATACCAAAGGAGAGCCTGTCTGAACAGCTTTCCCATACTGCCAGGAAGCAGATAGGAGGACAGAAACAGCAGGAGTCCAGAGAGGAGGAGGAGAGGAATATAGAGAGAGGCTGTGCGTGTTTTGCAAAGACAACATAGGACATATGATTCAGAAAACAAAGGCAAAACCATCCCCCTGTCTATAAATGTCTGTTTTGTCTTAAAACAACTCAGTCTTTCAAATTAAATCGAATCGTTTGGATCCCACAGACTGTCACTCTGGGTCCCTGAGAAAGCAAGAATGCTTCCCAGGAGCCTAACAGCAGCAGCTCATTGCTCCCTAAGGAATGGGTTAAATGCAAAGGATGAATGACATTGGAATGTACGTTGCAATGACATGAAAGAGATTTAAAAAAAAAATCTAAATAGGAAAAAAAGAAGGTGGCATAGTAATTGCTGAGGAGGAGTGGACATTAATGTGGATATATAAATGGACATGTAGGAAATCATTAATATGGCAAGATTTGGGTGTAAAGACTTAACATTGTTTGTTATACGAGATCAGAAATGTAGTTATGGTGGAAATCCTCCTAGTTTCTGCTGGAAACTGTGGAAATCAGAATGCTAATCATTACTCTCATATATTTTGTCCTGCCATTCAAGTTTACTGGAAATAGGTTGATAATGAAACAGTTTTGTTTGTGCTGGCCACTTTGGCTAGATTATGTCAATCCTCGTAGACCTGATTTTGTTTTTAAAGATGAATGATGGTAACTTTGAGCTAATAGATCACTCTCTGGTAATAGTCATTTCTAAACTACACTTTTATTATTTCTTAACTGCAACACAATTATTTTGTACTACCTGTTTTGTATACACTTTTGTTGTATTGTTTGCAATGTTGCAATTAGACATTTTTCTCAGAGAAATTGTTTTTAGGGCAATTTTTCCACATTGATTAATTTCTTTAAATAGGTGTTTATAATTGTATTGTAGCAATGTGAATTCATTCCACATACATGGATTTTATCTGCAAACTAATAAAATAAATAAATAAATAAATAAATGGCGGTATTGTGGCCTGAGTTAGGGTCAGCTCTTATCATTCATCAGTCAGAAAGTACTAGTGTCATGATCTGTGCTGTGGATGACTTGCTGTAATTGATGGAACAACGGATTCTGCTTTCCGGTAGAATATTAAAAAGGACAATGTCCAAATATCCATTTGTGTCTTTAAGCTTAAGCACGTTTGGCTTCTGCAGCAGGACAATGATCTAAAACATACCAGCAAATCCACCTCTGAATGGCTAAAATAATATTAGGAAGTTGCCTATTCAAAGTCCGGACTGCGTTAAACAGATCATTCACACTTGAAATGTAGAACAAATTCTTCTGCAAAACAAAGTGGCACAGATTTTCTCCTCAGCTATGTAAAACACTCGTTGTCAGTTATTGTAAAAGCTTAACGGCAGCTGTTGATGCCCAGGGTGGAATCCCAGTTATAAGGTTTATGGGCAATTCTAGATTTTCTCATTGGAACAGATTGCTTTGACCTGTTTTTTATCATTAATCAAAGAGATCATACTGGTATAAAACTCTTTTCCATTTATTGACGTTTCTGTGCCTGATATTAACATTTTTTGACAATCATAAACATTTAAGTGAGACAAAAAAAAGCAAAAAACAAACTAAATAAATAAAATAAAACAATAAAACTCAAAAGGCATGTAAGCGGATAACTCCTGAAAGCCTGGACTGACTAATTTTCCCCCATCTTCACTCAGACCTTCAACAAGTCTCCAGAGCTGTGTGGGGTTCACTTTGTGCTTCAAATGCTCCATCATCACAAGCTAAATGACTGGAGGTCTGTAGCGCTGACGTCTGTGGTCATGAAATCCTTTGAACGACCGGTATTGAAGCATGTGAAGGAGATCACAGGCCCCCCCTCGCTGGACCCTCTGCTGTTTGCTTACTAGGCAAACCGGTTGGCCGACAATGCAGCCAGTCTGGGAGTGCGCTTCATCCTGCACCACCCTGACCACCTAGATATATAATCCAGGAGTTAAACTTGGCCCATGAACCCAGACATCCTTCACCAGAAGCTGGTCTCCACCTGTCAGTGGATCACCAGATTCCTGACTGACCAGCAGCCGCAGGTGAGCCAGAGTAACGTCTTCTCCCACACAATAACCACCAGCACCGGTGCTCCCCAGGGATGTGTTTGATCCCCACTCCTCTTTGCCTGATACACAAACGACTGTATGCCATTGGACCCTTCTGTGAAACTCCTGAAGTTTGCAAATTATATCACTGTCATTGGTCAGATCCAGGATGGTGATACAGTCAGAAGGTGGATTGGATGGTCCACTGTTAGGTCTGCTAAGAGGATCATCAGGGCTGACCCTCCCTCAGGACCCTCCCTCAGGACCTGTACAGGTCTAGGGTCAGAAAAGGGGCAGCTAGCATCTCTGCAGACTGCAAACATCATGGGAAAAAAAGTTTAGAGTTGTATCTTCAGTTTGCCTCTACAGAAAAAAAAACAAAACAAAAAAAACAAACAGCCACCACATAGGTAGTTTCTTCCCCCAGGCTGTCACTCCATTGAACATTTACCAGTTAGACTGATCATACTGATACCGTGCATATTTCTCTTTTGTAAAAACACTCTATATTTACATATTTACAAAACAAAAAAAAAATATCCCTTTTTATACATATTTCATGCCCTGCAACAGACTGGTGAGCTGTCCAGGGTGTACCCCGCCTCTTGCCCATTGAACGCCTGGAGATAGGCACCAGCACCCCTCGCGACCCCATGAGGGATAAGCGAGTCAGAAAATTGGTGGATGGTTGGATGGATATATATTTCATGTGAAATGCCATTGAAACCAATTTGAAACTAAAGTCACATAATTTTTTATGTGCAAAACTTTCTGCCACAGCAGAAAAAAAAATAGAACCCCAGTCAATAGCACAATGAAGACATATTCATTTTTTATTTTTATTTTTATTTATTTTTTATCAAACTAACTGATACTAATAAAAAAATGGTATCGGTCAACATCATGTTCAACGGGAACATGAAGTTGCACAGGCTTTGCACTCCAGATGTTTGTGTCAAGGATTTCTCTCTCTCTCTCTCTCTCTCTCTCTCTCTCTCTCTCTCTCTCTCTCTCTCAGGGCAGAGCGGTGGAGTGTTCACCCTCCACGCTCTGGCATCTAATAAAGATCATCAGTTTGAGCTCAAAGCAAATTTGCTGCTGGTCATTCAACACCTGGGTGTCAAACCACAACATTGTATGTGATATTTCTAATGTGTAAGTTTTCTCTTTGTGCTTTACCATTTATGTTATTCTAGATATGTCCATCTCCTTGGGAAGTGTACTGAGAAGTAAAGGACTATTTATCTGTCAAACATTTATTTCAGCAGTTTTTGTACTTCTGTGATGGACTAGCGAACTGCCTACCTCTTGCCCAATGATAGTTGGAGATAGGCACCAGACCCCTGTAACCCTGCAGGGATAAGTGGCTATAGACGATGGATGGATGGAATTTATATTAGTAATAAAAATGATGTTGTTTAGCTTGAAGGTAGTTATGGGTTATTAGCGGATAATTAATCAGCATGTTAGAAAACAACAAATTCTCTTAGATTTCCAAAGTTCATCTGTGCAGCTTTGTTTCTCTGTCTACAAAAAGCGCCTTCACTTGAATCTCAGTGGAGAAGAAGCAAGCACTGAGAACACAGACTCACCTCTTAGGCATCTCCACAACAGACACAAAAAACATTTCATCGTCAGTGAGACAGGGCAAGATGTTCCAGTTCTGCTCACCTTGAGACCCAAACCTTTCATGAGACATTTTATACACTGAATGATTCTGACAGATAGCTTCTTATCTTTTCTCAGCCAAATGTTTTTTTTAATAGTTTAACCTTGCTAGAAAATGGCTAATATGGAGATATTAAAATGCCTCATAAATCCCACAAGAAACGTACCTAATACCATTAAACTCCTCCGTCCCTCGGCAGGTAGGAGTTGCAATCTTGAGGGTTTTAATCTGTGCGACTTGAGCGGAGACACGAACACATGCAGAGCAGATGCTTTGCTTTAATTTTTAAAGAATATCACCTCATCCAATAACACCTTGGGCGACTCATTAGACTAAATATGCACATTTGTTTCTGTAAAATGTTAAACGCTGCTTCCAGTCCAAGGCATTTAGTATTTGAGTTTTGTACTGTAGGAAAAAGCAGCCATTCCTCAGAGTTTATGTTTAAATAAGATGTAAATTCAATTGTGACGTGATATTGACTGTATCGCAACATACCTTTTTTATGTCTAATTAATGATGATTAACTGTAAAGTATGTAAATATATATTTTTAAAATACATTGTAATATAGAGCTAAATAAAATTATCCATGCTTCTTTTGCTGTGTCCTATTGAATTCAGTGAAAATAATGTTCTAATAACAACACCTGACCCACACTCTGCCTATAAATATGACACGAGTACACACTCTCACACACATACCTGTCCTCCTCCTCATCCTCTGCCAATCAACTTTCCTGCAGCAGCATAAATTTATCAGCATTTTAGAGCTGATAAACTGTCACACTCTTAGTAGCCCCCACATAGAAATGTAGGATGAATGAAAAGAATTGTAAAATAATGGAAATCTTGAAGTAGGTGGGTGAAACGGCAGTCGGGTGATTGATTGTTGACTTTTTGCGAGACGATGAAGTACAGGAAAACCCTTATCTATACACTGCAAACATGCAGAACCGACACGAGTTGCATTACCAGTTAACGGCATAAAAAAGCTTTCACATGCACTCATGCTGGCTCATTACATGCATCAATAAACACATTTTTGACACGATTTTAGTGCCCATCATAAGAAAATGCGGCGTTAGAAAGACATTTGGTACATTATGGTATATGCTGGAGAAGAAAAGAGAAGAATAAAAGTAATTTGTCCGTAATGACAGAGATACACCCAGTGATCAGGCATGTCGTTGTAATCACTTTCAAACAATTGAGTTAAAATAACTTGTCTGAATATTTCTTGCTTTCTCAGTTTAACATTATGAGGTAATAAGATCAGTGTTCACAATGTTCTAAATAGTTAATTTGCCCTGTAAATTGTGAACTTTCAACAGATTTGTGTCGCACTGTAGTAGTATTTATATACAAACGGCCTTGCAAATGTGTTCACGCCCTTTGAAACCCTTCACATTTTGTTATATTTCAATCACAAACTTTACTTTTCTTAATTAACATATTCATCACAGCTTTGATTGAATAGTTATGTGGTTTTGCATTGTTTTTGGGGGCTGAATATATTTTCATAACACAGATTTTTAGTTTGAAAAAAATCTAGCTTGTGTATCATTTACCATTTACATCCTAATTATATGATACGTTGTGTTGGTCTACCAAATAAAATTGCTTTAAATAACACGGAAAAGATTATGATCGCAATCTGAAAGCCAAATTTGCTTTTGCATATTGTTAAAAATGCACACTTTCACTACTGTTACTAAATTTGCACAGCTATGTGTCCAGATACTCTGTAAGGCCATTTGATTAAATTTAAATAACTTTGCAAACATTCACCCGAAATATAAAGGCCCCACTTATTACATGGGGACCATTAAAAAACAGAACTAAAAGTAAATTTGGGTGGTTGTTGGGTAGGTCATTATAAAGATTTGATCCAACATTCCCATGGACAAACCTTCACTGAAATTAACTCTAATTGGCTGAGAAGCAGCAAGCCTCGACACTTCTGGGAATCCCGTAAATTTGCTTCCTTGTTTCAGCTGACCTCTTTTCCTAGTTGGTGATCAGACCTTCGCTTTTGCCCCAGGGGAAACTAGGATCATTTATAATTCACACATGCTCGTCTTGCTATATGTGGTGAGGACCATGTGTTGACTCCCATTGACTTCTGTTGATTTTCAGTCATTTAAATCCTTTCTATGCCCTAACCCTGATGATAACCCTAAATCTAACCATTACCAGTGCATACATAAACCTAACCTTAACCCAAACCCAATTCACACCTTAGACCTGACCTTACTGTTAGCGAAATACAACGCATACAACGTTGTGTCGCTGCGTAAAGTTGCCAAGAAGCGAAGGGCGATCTCATCTACCCTTCCTAAAGGGAAATATCAAGAGACGAAGGCCATGCTCAATTTAAATTTGATTTTAATGCAAGTATTTTTTTTTTACCAAAGAGGGAGTTTTAATTTGATGTTTTAAATCACAATGAATAATGATGAATATGTTGTTTTAATAGTAATATCAGAGAGTAAATAGCCATTTTTTACACTGCCAAGCCTACTATAAAATTCACTCACCATATCATATCATATCATATCATTGATAAACATAACAGATTGAGTCATTTAATTTGTAATTGTTCTGTTATCACACAATAACTAAGACAGTTTTCTTCTTGTGTATTACCCTGAGCATGTAAGAGGAGTTGAAGTCATTTGGGCTGTTCCCAACTTCAGGGGCCGCCACACCAAGTTAGTACAACTTGCAAGCAGAGATTTTACGCCACATGCGTTTCCTGACACAACTGGGATTTGAACCCGGTCCTACCACCCCGTATCAAAGATGACTAAGAATATAGATCCTCGCAATGTGAGCTCTCTGAAAGGCTGCAAAGATTTCAGAATCCACTCTCTTTAGCCCTCTGATTATTTGTGAAATTCTCCCTCTCTCCTGAATGAATGACTGGTGTAGAATACGCATTCCCTAAAATAGCTCCTTTAATTACTGTGCTTGCGCTGACTTTTCTTCCAACAATAATGTAATTCACACCAAAGAGTGCTGTTGTCATCGTGTCCTGCTAGTGCTTACTATGGTGCGTTCACAGATTTTGAGCATTTTTCAAGATGAAATTAGATTAATTTCCTAAGCGAACAATCTCCCTTTCAGGGTGAATTAAACATATTTTTTACAACTGTAATTATTTCAATGAACTTGAAGAGTCAACCTATGCACATATGAGCTCATCTGAGTTTATTTGTCAAAACTCTTGAAACAGTTTGTGACAGAAGCCAAAACCAGTTAAGATGGAAAGCTAAAACAACAGAGTGTTTTGTTGTCAGTAAGACCAATTCAAATAAAATTATTTAAAATGTGCATCTAAATGAAATAATCACATTTTCAATACACGTTGTGCTATTTTTTGTGTTTGTGGTTAACTATTAAAGTGTGTGGATAGCAAATATTTGCTTTATTTAGAGGCTAAAGCCTCATTAAGCCATGTGTGTCCTTCTGCTGCTTTCTACAGAGCTTTTTAGATATATGACTAATTGCACAGATTAATATTGAATAATAAATCGAGCACTTTAGCTTCATCTAATTCTGCATAATTTTTTTTATCTATACACATTTAGTTGTATCAACCCTGCATCCTCTTCTTTGGAGACAGTTCTCAACTATTTCCCTCACTAAATCAAAAAGTGTGAAGATTAAGTAAAGCATTCACTTTCTTTAAGATGTTTTATCTTAATTAAAAGGCAGCAAATGTAATTTTTGTCAGGTTTTGGGGGTATAATATGATCTGTGGTGCACTAACAAACAGCCTTCTCCCTCAGAGGCAGATGCCACTGAAGTGACGAAGTGCGAATATCCCATAATCAACCTCAAACTTCCCCACGGTTACTAAAAAGGGGAGCTGATTTATTAAAAAATGAGAGGTTTCTACTTACTCCTGAAGGATGAGAGAATAACAGAAGAGTGGCTGAAGATCATTTATGGGGACTTTACTGAAGACGGTTTCCTGTGGGGGAATTCAAGTCATGGTTTTCGAATAAACAAGTTTAGAAAAAAAACTTCTGTGGAAAGCTGGTCAAGCTTGTGTTTGATCGGTTTTACCACATATGGTTGTAGCCAATCAGAGTGAAGTCAACTAGGTAGAGCTGCATATCATTACCCTAACCAACACCTTTTATTAAGGAGGGACAAAACTACTACTGATGGTAATTATTTATGAAATTCTTTGGAGAATTTAGATATGCAGCAACATCCACTATATGAAATGGTTTATACAGTGATGTCATGGCATCCTTAATATCTTGTTGATAAATTCATGGTTTTCTACAGCAATGAAACCCATCAATCATTGCTTTCCAAGTGTTTATCTTCTGCTCATCTTTTCTTTTATTTCTCATTATATTGCAGCAGAATGCATACTCATTATTTTGTGTGTGTGTGTGTGTGTGGGGGGGGGGGGGGGGGGGTAAGGTGACCCCTCATTTTAGCCTTCCCTGACGTTTACTACTGCAGGAAAATTCAGCATGGATGAGCTCCTGGAGGTGTTACAGAATCCTGGTTAGTGGATTTTTATTCTTTATTTTTTTGAATACAGGCACTGGGGGATAAAATGCCACAAATTTCCACAGCACTGTCATTGTCAGGCATTGTTCTCTAAGCCACCCAACTGCTGCATAATTCATAAACACAGCACCGGGGACCCATTCCTGTAATAAGCTGGAGTGACATGAATCCTCACCTCCACCAGTAAAGAGCTGGGTGCTGTGTGACAGGAAGTCGGCTTATAGGAGCCAAAGGATGTGAAGCACTGTAAATAGTGGGTGTAAACAGAGCCACATGCATCAACTCAGCATTTTTTTTTTTACATAAAGATTTGTTATTTATTTGTTTGTATTTGTTTTTGTGAAGAGTGCGAAACTGATTAGTGATCACTGGTATCAGGCCAGGACAGTGGTGCGGCTGTGCTCCAAACATCAGAAAAATTAACATATGCATCAGACTTGAGGAGAACCGTAAATACTTGTTACTAAAAAGTCAAGACTGAGCACAGTGGGTATGATAATTAAAGGTCAGTTTCTTGGAAAAACAGCCCCCACAAGCACAAACATTTAACCACATAGGGCCAATCCTTTCACAAACGGAAATGGGTCAACCTAATGAAGCTAAAACATCTGAAGGTCACACAAATTCACCAGGATAAAAATACCAAAACAGGAAAGGAAGACACATCGTGAAGTTGGGCCTCTTTTAAAAATTTGTCATAAACTGAGTTATGTGAATTACATGCAGTCCTGTTTCTGTGTGTATTTATGAATATTTTCCTTTAATTACGTTCCTCCTGACCTGAAAAACACATTAGCAGCTGAGAAATAATGTTACAGAAGTAAATTGGTGTAAAACCTATTCCACTGAGCAAGCAAGTGCTTATAGATTATTTTTTTACATCCCATTACTCACTGCATGGTGGCTGTGCTATCAAGTTTAACATGCTCCTTGTATTGGGGATGTTGCAATGTGTCACAGCCTTCGAAGTTCCAAAAGCAGGAATTTTCCAATAAAGGTTGGTGGTTTGTTTCTTGAACGCACTTCTGACTTGTTTATTTGAAAAAAATATATATATTGTTTATTTTCAGCAAAAATACAGACAAAGCAATTACTAAAATATCTTACAACTTAGATAAAATTTATTTAATCTGATGTTACAAGCTCAAAAAAGTGGTCAAAAAATAATTTTGCAACTTCCCATCACCACACCAGTCATTTGACAAACAAAAACCATCTCCACCACTCCCTCTGGTGTGTTTTTAATCTTTTGAATTAATGGGAGGGTCTAAGAATTATAAAAGTGATCAAAACAATTCTCAATATAAAAAAATACAGATTTTGGTTCCAAACTAACATAAGAATAATCTGTCTAGACATAAAAATTAGTTGATAGAATTTATGATTTATGAATATTGGGGATAGTTGGTCACAACACATGATCTTCAGCTTGAAGTCTTATATACAGTAACTGTTCAGTTCTTAAGAGTCAGTGATAGAAAGGTCTTAGGATATCAGAAATCCTCTTATGTGCGATTGACCCTCAGCGCAGATAAAATATCGACTGCTCTTACAGCGTAACAGCGTCAAACAAAAAAAATCGGAACTATTCCTTTAAGATGCAGCCTGCTGGTAAATGACCAACAGAAATCTCCTTATGGAAACTTTACTTTGATCAGACCTCAACTGTTTTCCCTCGCCTCTTGTGTACACATGTATTCTGCATGCTTTACTATGATAATAAATTCATTTTGGCAAGGCCCTCAGGCTATTACTGCTGGGAGTTTTTTCTACTTTAAATGAAAAAGGCTGCTGATGTTGCCCCGGAGAGGCAAAATAAACACTCCTCCACATGAAAATAATCTCTGGGTCTGATCACTCAGCTCGTATGGATCGCCGTACATAAAGCGTATACAACCATGGATGTATAACTCTGTCACATATTTAGGAGTTGTGTCATAGTGCTAACTTGCCTCTGGAGCACAAATAAAGGGAATAAGACATCATCTAGAGCCAAGTCAGGCACATCAGGGAATTTAACGGGCTTGTCATCTTTTAGAAACACTTACCAAAGTAGAACATGTGTCACATGCATAAACACAGATTTTACTAGATATCTTCCTCCTGATTTCCCACTGTTTCTGATTCTTTATAGAAATAATATAAAGTCAGTGCACTTACTTTTTTGTCAGCATGTGCTCTGTTTTCCTTAGGCTTCAGGGCATTTGAGGATAAAAGACGCCTACTCAGTCTTTTAATCGAAAATCACAAACACCCCATGAGCCAAGCCTTAAGCACCATCGGTGATACCATCTGACATGGGCCTCAACATTAACTGTGCATGTGCATTGTAGCAGCGCATGCAGTACGGTTAATCTAGAACGTCTTTCTTCTTTCCTTCAGTAACTGAGTGCCGAGCGGCCCAAATTCCTCTGGGCTTTTTACAAGACACTCTTCAACAGGCACAACGCGTCTGATTTCTCACTAAAAGTCTTAAGAAGGGTAAGACGGACACTGTGACTTCTAAATTACAAAGTTTGCTGTGGAGAATGAGGGTGGGTGTGGGTGTATTAAACATTTAAGATTTGAAACCGGTGCGAATGAAAGATGCCTCAGATAGTAATCAGGATGGGTCAGAACCCACAGGAGAACAGGACTGATTGTCTGCTGCACAAAATGTGAGCATGCAAGTGCATGCAAACAAGAAAATGTAACAGCCGTATAATAATACAAATAAGGTTTTAAACAGTTATACAGTGTTTGCAGAGGCAAAAGTACTAGGAAATAAATTTAATATAAAACTGTAGTTGAAAAAAAAAACCCTCCTGTTACTGCCCTAACCACCCCCCACCCACCCACCCAAGCATCTATCTGTTAGATATGACACAAACAGAGGAATAGTAGCTGCAACATGCCAAAAGCAACCAACACAGGTGATGAGCAGGAGCAGTGAACCCTGAGGGCGACATCTAGTGGGCAGGTAAGGCACAGCGGATGACTGCAAGTACTTTACAATCCAGACGCCCTGTATTTACAATGTTTTTGGTACATGTCGTCGGAGTGAAGAATTTAAATTGTCAAACTGTTTCCACATCCTCGACTCACTTGTGCACATCAGAACCGCTGCAACTGCTTTGATGCACTTGGTCAAATACCTTTATGGAAATGGATTTTCAGTTGCCTGTTTTCAGAATGATTGAAAGCACCATGTTTTCATGTTAAACCTAATTGCAGGCATGTAAATAAAGCAATTAGTGGTCCTGTAAAAGACCGTGTGAGATCTTAGCTGAGCGACATAGTATAACGTGCTACGGTGTGGCATTGAAAGAATAGCAATGAACACAATTTAAATGGTTAAAGTAAGTGCATCCAAGCTTGGGGAAAACCACAGTATGCTTAATTGTTCAATTATTGTATATATGAGTGTGTGAGCTATGTTATGTTTGTCCATCCATCCACATGTTGTTTTATCAAAGATCAGCTCCAAGTCTAGAGGGAAGCACGATAAATCGAGGTGCATGATTTTTAGGCTTAGCTCTGCCTGTACCACGACAGACAAGAACTGTGTCCACATTACTGCAGAGAAAACCTTATTTAATCCAGCACCACTGAGACAGAGAATGAACCTCTCCAGAATTACTACCTTAATGTTTTGGAGGTGTCTGAGTACCTCACTGATCCTGTGGTCTATGTTGTTTGAGGCTTTAGGTCCTAATAGGGCCTCTGATGGCCCTACTAAAAGCAATTTAAAATTCTCAATGATGGTAGACCACGAGCCAGACCTGGATCTGGGGTGGTGGGGGCTGTGCTGATGAACAGGACAGTGAACCAGCCTGGACTCCTTGGGATCAGTCCAAAAAAGCTATATCCCCTGCATTGACCCACCGCCCTCCACACTGGTCCACCAACAGCAGAGAGGAATATCAAGGTCGGGTTCAGCGTCAGCCATGTGGCAGGCAACGGCTGGGTCCTTGGCATCCCTAATCATGGTGCCATAAACTGTTTATTTTGCTTGTACTTATGATGTTCTGGCATTTCATTTATGCATAAGAACGTGAGTTTCCAGTTGAAACCCCCACATGGAACTGATTGAATTCCACCTCCACATTCTTCCTTCCACCACCCAGCTGAAGAGGTCTTATCAGCTTGGAAATGTGAGGCAAATAATGATAACCCACATACACATGATACTGTCAGCTGCTCTCGATGGTGCGTGTGTGTGTGTGAAATATGCCTTTTTTCCCTCTCCCTCCCCAAATGTGGCTCCTATCTTTCCATAGAGTTAAAGGCAGCGCCCTAAGGAGATGAATTGAAACTGTATTTTTGATTACAATGCAAATTGTAGTTGACAATAAAGATTGATTGATTGATTGATTGATTGATTGATTGATTGATTGATTGATTGATTTGATTGATTTGATTGATTCTTGTACTTGCAGCTGAGCGAGAACATTTTTTTGCTCCTTTTACTAGTAAAGTGAAGTAATTGAAGTAAAGTGAGGACTGAAAAAAGGGCCTCTCTTTTTTTTTTTCTTAGCTAAGGGTTATGTTTGGGACTAAGATGTCAATTGGGTTTTAGGGTTAGGTATACACTATTAAATGTTAGGGTTAGGCTAAGGCCAGGGTCGGGCCATAGAAAGGCTTGAAGATGAATGGAAGTCCATGGAAGTCCAGGCATGGTCCTCACTATGCACATTAAACAAGTGCATCCGTGTGTGTGTGTGTGTGTGTTTGTTCCACAGCTGATGCTGAGGCTGGATGAGACAAATGATGCTGTCAATGCTGCGTCGCAAAAGGAAGATATCTGATGTGTCCCAATATATTGGATTACCAACAACTGTGGAAAGCACTTGGAGGGTCAGTGTGTAGGAATTGTGTTTTCCTATTATGTATATCTTCTTTGATGGATATATAGCATTGTGTGAGTGTGTGTGTGTGTGTGTGTGTGTGTGTGTGTGTGTGTGCTTGTTTTGTTCTCTGGAAAGTAATCACTGAGTATGATGGAGCAGAAAGAGGCATCATCAACATTCATGCAATGTATGACAATATCTTGGCATAAGATGAAATGCTCCAGCAAAGTTTGAATGCTAGAAAATTCAAAGGCAAATGGAAAATGAACTGAATTTATTTATCCCTTTCCTAGTCTTACGGATCACTCAAAGCTCTTTTCACTATAGCCACATTATCCCAAGAGACTCACACACATCCATGCGCCATTACGCAGATCATTAGGCAACTTGGGGTTAAGTGCCTTGCCCAGGTGCACATCGACATGTGGCCAGAGGAAGCTGGAATCAGACCAACAAATTTTGGATTGCAATGCTACTACTCTTTCCATTGAGCCAGAGTTGCCCTATTTTAACTGTTCATGTGTCTGGCAAACACCTTAAAATACACATTTTCTTGCTTTTTTGTTTGTTTTTTGCTTCAGCCATTTGTATATTGTGGCTATAAATGTTTTTTTGGATGCCGGTAATAGTTTTTGAACCATCACCTGTTACCAACCACGTCCTTACTGTTTTGAAAGACTGGATATTTTGGTATGCTTGCCAGTGACAAAACTCTTTAAAAAGCTAGTTTTCTTCTTTGCTGCTGTTGAGAACTTTGTACTCCGACATATCCAACCTAATCTATTCTAAGATATCCCCGGCAAACGAGAAAATAAGGGAAGGTTGAAAGGATCTGAAAACCTTGCGACAGCACTGTATTCAACCATTAATGACAAGGCATTATTCAAGGTTCGGCTGAGGAGTCAGTTTTCATTAAAATAAGTCAAGCAGAACTCTATAACACCAAGCTCACGGGATAATAAAGATAGATGAACTAAGACTGCTTTTTTTTTTGCCCTTTTCCATTGAACCTGCGTTTGCAGAGGGAGCAAAGACAGAAAAATTGATGCAGCAAATCTAGTATGCAGCCATAAAACAGTCCAAGAAGGACCCAAAAGTTCAGAGAGGTTTCTATCATGTGGGAATTCTCTGCATAATTATCTAATAGCAGATATTTATCACATAACATTTATCTATAAAACCGAAGCAGTGCTTATTCTGGAGTAATCGCTTCTTAGACAGCTCTCCAAGTGCGAGGTAATAAATCTTGAGCTTACATCCCAATAAATCTAAAAGCTGGGCCATAGTTTAAATTCCTTTGTTGTTCAGGAGGCTTTTGACCTTTGAACAGAAGTGCTTTGGAATAACAATTATTTTTACTTGGATTATGAAAGTTAGATCAGAGCCCATTCTTTTAAAATGTGTGCCTGTATTAATACATTTTCTCTTAAAATGAGTATGACGTATCAGAAGATGAAATGTTACTTAAAATGCAGAAATGAATGAAGTGTCATCTTGTTTCTATGCATCCAATGTGCTGATAAAGCAAAAACGATCCCTGTAAGCCAAACTTTATTCAGTAAAAATATGGATGCGTTGATACGCAAAGAGAGGCAGCCAGAAAGGCGTCACGAGGAGGCAAAATAAACCACTTGTTTGCATAGTTTGTGGTCCCTCTGCAGGACTATTTCCTCTGGGTGCCATCAGCTAATGTTTCATCAGTCCTGCATTTTTCCTGCTGCCGTTTTTTATTTTTTATTTTATTTTTTTTGATGCCACAGTGGAATTGCGGCCCAGCGAGGGGGGGGGCCGCCATCCCGTACAGCTGTTTTCTCTTCGACGGGCCCCTCTCAATCAGTGTCTCGCTTTGAGTTACAACTTCCTGTTGTCGTAAAGAGGTCTTCCAAACTCTCAGCACGGCTATCGTTTGCAACACCGTCTCAGTGGGTGCATGGGAGGCCAGACCCACCGGCATTATCCAAAACAGTTTGCAGTCGAGGATTGAATTAGAAGCCTTTCAGAGTGGAAAAGAAAATGACTCTGCTTTCCGGAGCTGAGCAGGTCACGGACAGGTTGCAGGCCTGTGACAAAGGCAAAGTTTTAGACCCAAGGGATTTTGTCCTGCTTAACATGTGGGGTGACAAAAAATTTACATATTCATATGTGATATTTCTGCTTTTCAAATTGTTATATAGCCTCCTCTTCATAATTTTATAGACATCCACATAATGAATAAAAGGGCTGCATCCTAAATCCTCTGCAGAGTGATTTGTGTTGCAGCCGGGAGAGTTCGGCCTCATTTAGGCTACGTTCAACTCACGGTCACAGAAACTGAGGTCAGGACCTGCGTGGCTCTCTCCCAGTCTTTTCCCACATCTTCTTCCATTTCCTGCAAATGCATTGGTCTTTGCAGTTCCCTTCATTATCAGCAGATTCAAGTGGAGGTTTAGAAACAAAAGCAACAAGGACAGATGTTCATTTTGAAACAAAACATGAAACACATAGGAGGTTAGTGAATAAAAGCTGATATTTATTTTTTACATTTAAAGCTAAAAAGATTGGGTTTAAACTGATTGGGATGAATGTGGTTCAAATTAGAAAATGCAAAGACCCATGAAACAGTAGACAGGCTGACAGGTTTTCATAAACTGTTCTAAGATGGGCTTTTAAGCAGACATTTTTTCTCGATTATTTCAAGACTGGAAAGCACCTATGCCTTAATCTATAATGTTCAATTTAAGGAGGTGTAAGAATTATTAGAATTCACCCAAAACAATTTTAATAAACTCAAAAAACATCACAAGAATAGCCACTTCCTCCCTTTGGAGGATAAATAATGATCTTAAGAATTGCAGACACAAGATCCCTGCATAGATATTCATATTTTCTCACATTACAGCGTCCATATTTTAATTGAATTTTATCTGGTAGACCAACACAACATAGTGCATAATAATAAAGTGGAGCTAAAAGGATATTTGGTTTTCAAAATCTGTCTAAAAACAAATCTGGAAAGTGTTGTGTGCATTCATATTTCTGTCCTCTATAGAGACAATACTTCCTAGGTAATTTTTTGATTGTATTTAGGTCTAAACTTTGACTGGGCTTTCTAAGACATGGATATGCTTTGATCTAGACCAGTGTGTGTTTCGACACTGGTCCTTGAGGCAGACCACCCTACATGTTTTAAAAGTTTCTCTGCTTCAGCACACTCGATTCAGGCCACTGCAGTTCAGCGAAAGCCTGTTAATCAGCCTTTATTTGATATCAAGTGTGCTGAGCCAGCAAAACATCTTAAACAAGCACAGTAGTGTGCATTTGGCAGTGCTGTAATCTCAGAATTGTTGGATGAGGATTTGAACAGTGGTAATTAGATGTCTGTAATGAAGACCCGGTTCGTTACCGAATAAGTAGACACATGCACCTTACCTGAAACGCTGGAACATACACACAGCACTTATTTACCATTTTGCACATCAGCAGGACTCAGGCCTGTAGAAATAAGAATTATAAATGTGATTTTAGTAATATCTTTTAAGTGTTAGTGTGTAGTGTATGTGGTATATTTTAAAGGGTTTGAGCGTAATGTAATGGGTTGATTGTTTTACTAACTTAAACTAAATCTCTGGGCCGGACCAAGAGTGAAGAAGGCAGGGTGTGTGTGTGTGTGTGTGTGTGTGGGGGGGGGGGGGTTAATGGTTTTAGAATTGTTGGAGAAAAAGTCTTCAGCTGATCCTAAATGCTGCAGCAACAGTTCTGATGAAAATCAACAAGAGGGATCATATTTCTACTATTTTAGCTTCCCTTCATTGGCTGTCTGTTAAATTAAGAATAGAATTTAAAATTCTCCTTCTAACGTATAAAGCCCTTAATAATCAAGCTCCATCATATATCAGAGCTCTGATTACCCCGTATGTTCCTAACAGAGCACTTCGCTCTCAGACTGTAAGTCTGCTGGTGGTTCCTAGAGTCTCTAAAAGTAGAATGGGAGGCAGATCCTTTAGTTATCAGGCTCCTCTCCTGTGGAACCAACTCCCAGTTTTGGTCCGTGAGGCAGACACCCCGTCTACTTTTAAGACTAATCTTAAAACTTTCCTTTTTGACAAAGCTTCTAGTTAGAGTGGCTCATGTTACTCTGAGGTACCTCTATAGTTATGCTGCGTTAGGCTTAGGCTACTGGAGGACATTTTTCTCACTCTACTGATTTCTACTGTTCTCCAGTTTTGCATTGCTTGTCGTTTTTTCAGCCTATAACTTTTTGCTCTCTCTCTTTTTCTTCATAGTAGGTACGCCTGGTCTGACGTTCTGTTAACTGTGACATCATCCAGAGAAGACGGCTCACCCGCTATTACCATCTAATGTAGAACAGATTACTGGATCAATGTGTGCTTCTGTGCTTTTTTGTCTGTCTTGTTGTGTCTCTGCTCTGTCTTGACCGTTCATACTGAGCCTGGTTCTGCTGGAGGTTTTTCCTTCCCATTTATGGGGAGTTTTTCTTCCCACTGTCGCTTCATGCATGCTCAGTATGAGGGATTGCAGCAAAGCCATGGACAATGCAGACGACTCTTCCTGTAGCTCTACGCTTCTCCAGGAGTGACTGCTGCTTGTCGGGACTTTGAAGCAATCAACTGGTTTCCTTATATAGGACATTTTTGACCATTCTGTATAATATGATTGAATTTGACTTTGTAAAGTGCGTTGAGATGACTTGTTCCATGATTTGGCGCTATATAAATAAAACTGAATTGAATTTAATTCAATTGAGAATTATTTATTGTAATTGTGCTTGATTTAGATTTTTTTTCTAATTGAATTTATTTCTATATAATTATTGGTGGGTTTTGAAAGTAGGACTCTCACATTGGTTTTAAAATAACTGTTTGTACACCCCTAGTGGTTTTAAGCGGTTTTACCTAGTTGGATGTGACTAGACTAGTTAATTCATGGTGAGTTGTTGAGTTTGGAGCATCACCTGCTGCTCTGCTGCTCTCTGCTACTAGATAACCATGTTACCTGGCAGCAGAGAGGTTAACCAGGTTTGTTGCACTTTTTGGATTATTTTTGAGCTAAAATAATGGAAACTGTGGACTTCAATGCTGCTTGACTTCTCATCTTTTTTCGTTGGTACCAACACTGTTCACTCCAGTATTGCGGTCAGGCTGGCACAGCCCACAACTTTATCCCAGACCTGTCTGCTGTGATTCTTGGTCTTTATCGTGTTGTCAGTTCACCATTGTTTTCTAAAAAACCTCTGAGGTCCTCAAAGAACAGATGGATTTGTACATAATGTTTGAACTGAATTATACATTCTATTTGGACTGTGTTTACCTCTGAAGGCTAAAGTGGATTTCATTTTGGGGTATCAAAGTAAACGAGCCTGAATACAATTACTAGGCATGAACTTTCCGTCCACTTCACAGTTATGCTGTATTTTGTGCTGCTTTATAAAAAAAAGTATTATCTAAGTGAATTTAAAGGGAATGGGTTGTACTGGATTTTATTTCAGACGCAACTGAGAAAAATTAGCTGAATACAGATATATGGCCCACTTTTCACGTTTTTATTCATAAACCTTTGAAAAAAAATAGTGGCACTTTCCTTTAACTTCTCAGTTATGTGCCATTTTTGGTTGGTCTCATAAAATTGCAATACAACATGTTACATCTTGCAACACAATTAAAAAGATTTGAATTGCAAAGTTCTTTGCCACATAAGGATAGACCACTTTATATGGACACATATAGATCTTGCTATCTCCCAAGGGTTGTCCACTTCTTTTCAACTACATTCTCAGATCTTTTTCCTATGGTCGCTGATTTTGAAGCTCCCTCTCCAGCCAGTTGGTTCATTATCAGCAAGATGTTACCACTTTATTTTTACACCTGCAACAGCTGGACTGCTGCTTTATGCTTCAGGTGGACTGGGCAGCTCCTTTTCTGTCGATTTTCTTTCATCTTTCCTCTCATCTTTTTATGAGACTTATCATGGAATCCTTGACTCACTTGCCCCTGTTAGGTATAAACCTATCAGACCCAAAGCTGAGCTCTAGATAAATGATTCCTCTCCTGGATTCAGGTATCAATGCAGAAAAGCAGAACATAAATGGAAAAAGGACAAACTGCCTGCATCTGTGGAAACATTAGGATACAATCTTGCTCAGTATCAGAGATTTCTTAAAGAGGCAAAATCTGAGTTTTTGTCTGATTTGAGTCCTAACAGTAGTCATTGTCCAAGGGTGTTATTTAACACAATCGGCTCTGTTATTAATCCATCAACCCCTGCTCTGCTTGATGCATCATTCTTCATACGTAATTGTTTTTTTGTTCCTTTTTTTAGCCAAAGTATCTGTGAGACCCATCAGTGGCTCATCCACTAATGCAGATCTATCTTTGTTGCTCTTGCTGTTTCAAATGTATTTGAACAATTTGAACCAGTGACTTTTCCTTTTTTAGTGCAAGATATGATGCCTACTAATCGTCTTCTAGATTGTCTTCCATCTAAATTGATCAAAAAGGTTTTTATTATTGTTGACCAAGCTTTTCTGACCTTTACCTCAGGAACCATGACAATTGGTTTTAAACATCCTGTTAGGCTCCTTCATAAAAAAAACACTTTTGATTCCTTGTTTTGTTTTTTTATCTACTTTCAGAGAACTTTCTAATATATCTTTTATATCTAAAGTTTTAGAAAGAAAAGTGACTGTGGCTTGATGGGTTGAGTAGTTGTCTTGCAATTGGAAGGTTGTGGGTTCAATTCCAGTTTCCCCTTGTCACATGTTGATGTGCCCCTGGGCAAAGCACTGAATCCCAAGTTGCTTAGTGAGCTGTGTATAAATGTGTGTTAGTGAGTGATTGGGTGAATGTGGCTCTGGTTTATAGTGCTTTGAGAAGTCAGCATGACTGGAAAAGTTCTATATAAGTTCAGTCCATTTTGCTTCAACTTTTTTTAAAGAGCGATGGCCTTTAGGAAAATGTTAAGTCTGGCTTTATTTGAATCAGATCATAGTACAGAGATTGTTAAAAGTGCATAACGGTATAGCAATATCTGTCGATTAAAGGTTCCTTCTGGTTCAGGTTTTGTTGGACTTCACAGCAACCTTTGACACATTGGATCATTCCGGTCTTTTGTACTGACTCAACCACTATGTAGGTATCCGTGGCTCATTTCTGAGTTTCGGTAAAGCAGTTTATTGAAAAGGTTGGATGGTGGAGAAGGTGACCAGGAAACCATACCGGACTGGAGCTGGTGGATGGTGACAGATCACCTCTTGGTTCTTTGTTTTAGAATTTCACATTTTTAATGTTGATTTTTAAATCTCTTTACGGCCTCACACCCCCTCATTTATCAAAACTAATAGGAGTTTTGTGAGTGGCAGGTCCTTGATATTATCTAGTCAGCTTTTATTAAATGTTTCAAGGATTATGCTTAAACGCTGTGGTGATGGGACCCTTTTGATGGTGACAAACATGCTTTGGAACCATGCCTTTGTAAAAGAAAATTAAAGATGCAATTCTTCAGATAGGCTTTTAATGTCTCTAAGCATATTCTTTTTTAGCTGAATAATTTGGTTTTCTGATTTCTTTTTGAGTGTTATAATGCTATTGTTGTACACTCACCTTTTTTGGATGCTTTAAAGCACTTTTATAAATCAATAAATAAATGTATGCATGAAATAAAACCCTGTTACATATCTCAAATATCCTTTGTGGTCCACTTGCAGTCATGACATGAATTGTCTCAACTGTCTGAAGTTCTTTTCAGTTTAGGGAAAATTTAGTTGTCATAAGTATTTTCATGCATAAAGTAGACTATGTGTAAGTTTGATCTCACCCACATTAAATGTTAATACACTGTAAAATAGATATTCGTCACCTTTGACTGTAGTTTAGTTACAGCACTGCCTTGCTAAATAAAAATCCACAACTTTTTCCAGTATTCTTATTGCATCATGTGAAGAGAATGAGCATTTTTTTTGAGATGTTGAAAATTATTTATACATTTATTGTTGTGTGTGTCACAAGGCAGGGTGTGTTCCCTTCTCAGAACATGGAGTGTAGTGACAATGTAACAGAGAACAAAGTGGCTAGAAGCAAATTGTTTTTTCTACCAGCGCATGCTCAGTAAACAAAGCAGAACCACAAAGAATGTTTTGACATCCTCATTCGCCCAAAACTTCAATATCTGAAATACATGAGGAATAACCAAAACCCAACTTTAAAAAAATTTCCAAAGTAGGAAGCATTTTTTATATTTTTAATTCCTCACCAAAAATACAGTTTAGATGTAAAAAATAAAAGCACCTAAAAGATAACGATATATTCTTATTGCATCATGTGAAGAGAATGAGCATTTTTTTTGAGATGTTGAAAATTATTTATACATTTATTGTTGTGTGTGTCACAAGGCAGGGTGTGTTCCCTTCTCAGAACATGGAGTGTAGTGACAAATAAAGAAACAACCTGCATTACAATAACAGAAAGATTATTGGAGTGTTATTAGTGAGCCATGATAAGACTTAGTCAAGGATAATGAGTGGTTCATCATTTCAAGTAAAGCTGTGTGGACAGCTATTCACTGATGTAAGAATAATGTTTACCAATGGGAAATTGCAAAAAAAAAAAAAAAAAATTTAGGGAACGGTGTCAATAAAGGTTTTAGAGAATCAATTAAAACATTTGGAGAAGAATCTGCTTGTCTGAGTATTACTGACCTCTAACTCTGTCTGTAACCGAGATGATTTCGGCAAACATTTGCTTATTTGCGCAGTAGTTACGGGGCAACATTATTTTGCTTTCAGAGTCATGTTCACGTCCATCTGATGAATCTGAAATGCAATATTTACACGCCCTCTAGTTCTGTTTTCATACCAACTCCTTGGGGAAATATATGGCTTCTTGGCAGCTTTAAGCACACCTTGGTCTTCAGTGGTGCACTGTTATCTTGTCTGCAATAAAAAAATACATTGAAAGATACAAGCTTACTGTAGCTATTAAATGTCATACATTCTGTTCTTTGTATATTACAGAAATACAAAGCGGGTCAATCTTTGCATCATAATTTACATACAGTGGTGTGAATCGGAGCCTTAAAGGATGGAAGAAAAAGCTTGTTATCCTCGTTACTTACTGTAGCTTGGCAGAAATAAAAACTCCCCATCTTCAGGATTAGAAAAGATGGTGGAGCTTCTCTGCAGCATGCTAATGGTTTCCAGATGACTGCAACAAGCAGCTCAGGAACCTTTCTTAGGAGGATTAACAAATGTTGCATGAATGCTTCACGACACAGGGAAAAATCACGGTGAAGGGTGCAGCCTTGTGGTGGAGACCTGTCTACTATGCGCCATCACATGAGCCCTCTTTTGCAAAGGCGCAGCATGGGCAAATCTTGGCTTAGTCCAAACTTCTGCTTGCTTCTTTAAAATTAACAGATAAACATGCAAACACAGCAATAAATAACATAGCACAAATCAGTCTGCTACATACTATGAGTCAGGTCAAATGATTAACATCCATAAATCAACCTATCTCAATGCTCATCAAAAATCTGACGGGAAGACTAATTCTTCACCTTCTCAATCAATTTTTTTACGGTACTAAAAGGGAAGAAGAGATTTCTTTATTTGTATATAGTGTTAAAAACATATATTTATGTACACTGTGTGGCATGGAGTCCATAAGTCTGTGGCACTGCTCGGGTGTTATGAGAGCCCAGGTTGCTCTGATCGTGGCTATCAGCTCTTCTACGCTGTTAGGTCTGGCGTATCACATCTTCCTCTTCACAATACCCAATAGATTCTCTATTGGATACCATGGTCCTTAAACTTAAATGGTCTTGAACCGGAAAAGGGTAGAGTGCCTTCTCCGGGTTGGGGAGGATGTGCTGCCCCTAGTGGAGGAGTTCAAGTATCTTGGGGTCTTGTTCACGAATGAGGAGAGGATGGAGCAGGAGATCGACAGGCGGATTGGTGCAGCGTCTGCTGTGAAGCGGGCGCTGTACCGATCCGTTGTGGTGAAGAGAGAGCTGAGCCAAAATGGCAAAGCTCTCGATTTACCGGTCGATCTACGTTCCTACCCTCATTTATGGTCACGAGCTTTGGGTCGTGACCGAAAGAACGAGATCCCGGATACAAGCGGCTGAAATGAGTTTTCTCCGTAGTGTGTCTGGGCTCTCCCTTAGACGATAGGGTGAGGAGCTCAGTTCATCCGGGGAGGACTCAGCTTAGAGCCGCTGCTCCTGCACACGTCGCGAAGGAAGGCCCGTTTAAGGTGGGCATCGGGCCTCTGGTCAGGATGCCTCCCGTGGACGCCTCCCTGGAGAAGGTGTTTCCGGCACGTCCCACCCGGGAGGAGGCCCAGGGGGAAAGACCCAGGACACGCTGGAGGGACTATGTCTCCTGGCTGGCCTGGGAACGCCTTGGGATTCCCCCGGAGGAGCTGGCCCAAGTGGCTGGGGAGAGGGACGTCTGGGCCTCCCTACTGAAGCTGCTACCCCCGCGACCCGACCCCGGATAAGTGGAAGAAGACGGACAGACGGACGGACGGTCCTTAAACCAGGTACTTGTTAGCTTTGGCACTGTGTACCGGTGCCAAGTCCTGTTAGAAAATTAAATCTGCATCTTCATAAAGTTGGTCAGCAGCAGGGAGCATGCTTTTTTCCCCACATATATATATATATATATTCCAAGATGTTCCAAGAATGCTAAAGACTGTGGCAAAAGAGACCAGCGCTCACTGTTACCAAGTCTGCTTATTTCATATAACTTTGTGCTTTTTTTTTCTAAAGTCGCTTGTAAATTTCATGAGTTGCAGGTTGCAGTTTTTTTGGGCTTGTTTCTGAAAATGAAATTGCTTATTTGGGCTCTAAAATAAGTGACGCGGCCGCACTACAGACACTCAGTATGACCAGCTGAAATATCCCTCCGCCTCATAACGCGCTGGAGCTCATCCTGACATAGGAGCTGAGTGAGTAAAAGCAGAGAGAGCAGCTCTGCACGTATTTTCTGCAGTTTACGGTGCAATAACTGATGATAACTGCTGAAAGTAGATTACTTGGTGCAGATCACCATTTCGAGCAGAGATTGGTTCTGAAGATGAGTTTTTACATGCTGATAACATTCCAGAAACCCAACCCATAAATTATACTTTAATGCTTATTAATTTGTTGTCTTTGTATTTGACAAAATAAGGCTGAATCATGTGGCCAAATGAAGTTCCCTGGAGTTACAGTGTCAGCACATGAAGCTGCGCTAAACATCACTGGTATTAAGGGTATTAAGCTCCTGCACCCATTGCAAGCAAAGTGTAAGACTCTGGAATGACCTGTAAATTTCAAACTGTTTCCAGGCTTTAAAAAAAAATGTGTGTATGAACGTGGAGATAAACAGCATCCAAAAATTACAAATAAATTATTGTTGTTGGTGTGACAGCACAGGATTAGATGTGTGAGAGAGTGAAAAATAAATAAAACCTGTGAATTTATAAAATGTAAAATTGTATTACTTTATAATGTAAATGCTTACCATGTCTTTGTTTAAGAGAGGCGAAAGAATATTTCGGCCATGAAATATTTATTTAGTCTACACATTTGTTTGCACATTTGTGTAAACATCAGGGTGTAGAGTAGCAATTTAGCCAGTATTGACCAAAGGTTAACATTTTTATGGCACAGATGTTTTCAATGCCAATCTGAAAAGTGCTTGAAAATAAAAATAAAAATCTTTTTTGTACAAGCATGCTTTTAGTAGTGTCATTTATTGCAAAATTACATATTAAAATGCCCAAACAGGCTTTTACAATTTCAGAAATAAAAAAAATAAAAATATGCAATTAATTTGCGATTAATCTCTGGTTAACTATTGAAATTATGCAATTATCGCGGTTAAAGTTTGACAGCACTGTCAGACAGTGAACACATTGGGAGCTGAACCAAAGCACAACAGACTAAGATAATAACCTGGATACACAAACTAAGCTAAACACAAACAAATGAACTAACACAACAACAATGAACAAGGAAATTAACTTAAAAACAACAAAGAATGAGTGATCAAAAAGGAAACACAAAAGAAAACTAAAACACAAGCACCAGTGGACACAATATCACGTGATTTATTAGGTGAAAGAGGTTAACCGTCATGATTTCCCTGTCTCAAAGAAAATCCAGCGCAGTTGTAGGTGGCTTCATATAAACAAGACCTGTATTGAACGTCAGGAAAATATAATATTTTTTAAAAGATTAGTTTAAAGGTTTGAGAAAAGCTTTGTTCTGTCTGCACCAAGAGTTTATTTCGTTTACATAGTAAACTATATCACACTATTTGAACTAGGGAGGAAATCAAAGTCTCTTTGAAGATCAAAACTTTAAAGTTTGGTACATCCTACAATTATTAAAATATTTGTATTTGGTTAGTTTTGTTATAAGAAATAACAAAACCGCACTATTGTTCTCTTTGAGTATTTTCCTTTTCTCATTTATTTCTTTGTGATGTTATCTTTCTAATTTTTCCCCCGCTTTGAAGTTCCCTGTTGTGCGTTAGGACCTGCTCTTGTAACCCAGAAGATCAAAAAGACCTGCAGAGCGACAGCTGATAATGAAAATAATTTAAATATGTACTTGATTGAGTGTGCAGCTAAGCGAGGACTCTCTGAATGAACAACTGATGAGTGTAAAAACGATTTTTGCATGATTAAAACACCTCCTGCTGCTGAGCCACGTTGCGCCTGCCCGAATCTCATCCATTACTCTACTTGAAGGCCTGACAAGCAGAAAAACCGAAGATCTGTGGCCACCAATGTTATTCATTGAGACTAATACAGGGAACGGGATGCATTTAAGGACTGTAATTTGATCGGAAGGACTGTAGAAATAATTCTCCCTGCCACAGAACATCTCAGAGGATTTGTTTTTGTCAGCGAGACCTCTCGAAAAATGAAAAGTCAAAAAAATTATGTAAATTGTAGATAAAATCATTTTAATTAACTGGGATGTTGTTTGAAAAGTTGCACGCGTAAAACTTTTACACTTCCATAATGTTATATAATGACCCTCCCATCTAGTGGTTATACCCTAATGGCATACAAGCAAGATCAGTCTATTACCTGTTTTCAAATATCAAAGTTCCCATAGATCACAGGCCATAGGTGTCCTTTAATGGTATGTGCGTCAGCGCTGGAAATGGATAAACACATTGCAGAGTGCTAAAGGTGAGTGCAGATGTATGTGTTTACAGATGATGACAAGACTTTTTTTTTTTTATTAAAAGAAAATAAGCTGTGTGATCCAAAAATATGCATTACGTTTTCTACTTCAGCACAAGAGATGGGAAAAGATGTGACACGTCTTCTCCAGCTGGGAGAGACATGCAAAAAAAAAAAAAAAAAAAAAAATCAGTCTGACTATATCAGTCTGACAGAATGCATTTTCACTGTATAATTAATGACACAGTCTTTAATTTATGATAACGTTATGAAGACAATAATAAACGTTTGCCCAGAAAGTGGGAATTATTATGACTTTACATCCTGGAACGTGCTCTTTCACTATGAACGCCCACTTTGTTATGTATACGCATGCAATTGCTTGTTAACCCAAAAATCAAATCAGCCAATCACATGGCAGCACTTGCTAGAATATAAACTGATCATATGAAAATGCTTTGTTTGATCTTTATGATCATTCTCACCTTGGTGAAAATTCAGCTTTATGCTTGGTTACGTTTGCTTTAGTTGCAGTTGCAAAACTATAAACTGCATAGTATAAATTGACACCATTTCTTATATATTAAGAGCATAACAACAACGATAATGACAAAAATAAAATTCATGCTCAGGGTTGACCCGAATGAAGTGTAACTCAGACATACACAGACTATTGCACGTAGAGCGATGGATTTAGTGATGTTCACAGCTTTTGCCTGTGATTCCTTGTCTCTGCTGCTGACATCACACTCTGCTCACACGGTCATTGTGGCTTGCAGTGGGCAAGAGCCTAGGGGTGTATCTTAAAACAAAAAGGCTGCCGTTATCCCTGTTTCATTTTTTACCAACCATACATTTTCCGGCAAGCTTGCCATTGCGCTGTTTTGATACTCTAAACAGCGAGCTTTTAACATTAACCTTTTTAAGGCTGGTGCAGTTAAATGGGTAAATTGGAACATATCAACATGCTGCAGGGGAAGAACTGGGAATTCGACCCACAACTTTTGGACAGCGAGATGACTAGTCTTCCCATTGTGTCACAGTTGTCAAGTAATTGTTGCCATTTTCCATTACTGTAAAAATGCAAATATAGTAATCCTACTGTAAATCAATGCTTGTTTGTTAGTCAAAACTTTAACCTTCAATGCAACAGAACACCACCCAGGGACCTTGGAGGCACCCTTTGAAACTGCAGTTGTTTCAGAGGTGAAAGATCTGGGTGGTCTAAATTTAATCAGAGAAAGAAGCAACTGTCTACATTCTGCTGGTTTATAGCACAACATTTACAGATATTTGTTTGGAAGTATTGTCAGGGGGAGAAAAGGGCATTTTGCTTTCTGGATTTTAGGAAAGTTCCTCTGAAACTGAAGGGTGAGCAGACAGAGTCCGAGCTTATTGGAATTTACACTAGCCCAGAGGGGTTCAGGAGCAGTTTCCACCTAAACTTACATAATATAAATCAAGTACAGCTCCACAGCTATACAATGTAAATGCAAACCTTTGGTATCTGTGTGAAGATAAAGGATTAAAGAATATTATTCCAGTGGAACCACTATTCCAAATTAACCTGGCCAGCCAGATTGATAATGTGTAGCACTCTACGTTCTGCACATTATCAATCTGGGACTGCTCCATTTGAATCCTTTTGGGCAAAGGAGGAACATTCTTTCTGAGCCGAATGGGCCTCATGAAAAACCACAAGAAGGTAAGTTAGTCAAGGCATTTCTTCCTGTTCTTCTTTCAAAGAAGAAATCGTGGATTCTTACCAAACAGATGCGATAGCAGCAGCTATGTGTGCGTTCTCCTGTGCTGCCATGTTAATTTTGGTTCGACCATGGGCTCGTCAGCTCTTGCTTTTATCACAGCTGGTATGTCCCGCCTTAAACCACAGTACTGCAACGGGATTGGCCCGAACCATTTTTGGTTCGAAGACAAATGTGAAAAGCGACACAAAATTTAACAACCCGCCAAATGCTATTTTTTTGCAAGCCCAATGGGTTCAAAAGAAGCCCAATTTGGCGGAAGCAATCTAGAAACATTGTCTCTGACCTGCTTTTAAAGCGTGATAAAAAACAGGTGTGGCTCATACCGCTAACAGTACAGATGGGCTAGACAGGTTTTCAATAATGGAGCAGCGTGGCAAATAAACACTTTGAATGGTTTCATTCACTCCGTGAATATTTTTGTTGTGGATTTTTTTTTTCTGTTTCAAAAATAAATATCCTCACTTTACATTCCAGAATCAAAATAATTTTTTGTGATAAAAAGCTCAAAAGTTATTTTCAGTTGTTTTGTATAATCAGATTGCTGTAAGGTATTATTTTGATATTCTGTTTAATCATCTTGCTAGATAAAATTATATGTATTTCTTACTATTCTGGATTTTATGTTCAATATAATTGCAAGGGGAATATTATAAACACCCATCACTAAAGAAAAATTAAATAAAGGTTTAAGCAAAACTCTTATTTATTTATCTTTAATGCAGCGGTAGCTTTATTTTTTCAAACATACAACATGTAAAACAAAGTGGCAATTGGGAAATTATTTAACTGTTTAACAAACTTAAAGCAAATAAATAAAGGATTATCTCAAAAATGAAGAAAAGATTTGACTTGACATGTTCCTGAGGGAAAGCTCAGCATCATATATCCCCCACTCAGTGTAAAC